>NC_056732.1:438361745-438554245 GCF_019279795.1 Protopterus annectens | reverse complement strand
TTGTAATGCTTGGAAAATGTATTCACGGAGCTCCATGTAGCAGCTTCTAAAATGTCCTTGGTAGCCACCCCTCCTAAGAAGGCTGTGGAGGTGGCTGTGGCTCTGGTGGAATGAGGTCTAATGTTAGCTGGCACAGTTTTTCCATGAAAGGAACAACAGAAACTAATGCAATTCCCTATCCATTTTGAAATTGTCTGTCTGGAAATTGCTTTTCCTTGTGCACCAGCAGCATATGCTACCAACAGCTGGTCAGTTTTTCTGTAGCTTTTAGTTCTGTCCAAGTAGTAGCGCAACTGTCTGTGTATGTCCAGGGTGTGCAGAAGTTTCTCCCCTTTGTTTTGTGGATTAGGCAGGTGAATAGCTTGGTTTAATGAGACCTGGATACCACCTTCGGCATAAATGAAGGATTGGTTCTCAATGAGACTCTGTCCTGATGAAAAATAAGAAATGGCTGTACTGCCATAAGGGCCTGTAACTCATATACTCTTCTTGCTGAGGTTATGGCCAGAAGGAAAGCGGTCTTCCAAGACAGGAACTGTAGTTCTGCAGATGTTGCTGGTTCAAAGGGAGGCAGAGTTAGCTTTTCCAACACGAAGTTAAGGTCCCAAGTAGGCACTGGAGGTTTCCTTGGAGGATTGATGTTTTTAATTCCTCTTAGAAACTGTCTTAGGAGAGGATGAGAAAAAAACAGGTGGATCAGTATTGTACTCTGCTGAAACTGCTGAAGCATGAATTTTATTGGAAGAGTAAGACAGGCCATTGTGGAGCATTTCTGCCAAATATTCCAGGATACGTGCCATGTTCATCACTGTCGCATCTAGGCCCTTTGTGGTGCTCCAAATGTGAAATCTTTTCTATTTTGCTGAATATGCCTTTCCTGTGGAAGGCCGGCGAGCTTCCATGATGATATCCTTCACTCTCTTGGATAGCTTATCCTGAGGAGGGGTCAAGGTATTTTCCAGGCCGTTAGTTGCAAGGTTTTCAGGTTGGAATGCAGAGTTTTGTAATTGTGCTGTGTCAGAAGTGGCCATTGAGGAAGAGGCCATGGTTTCGTGCGCGACATGCTCTTTAACAGTGGGTACCAGTGCTGTCTTGGCCAGTCCGGAGCTATCAGAATCACTTTTGGCTGCTCTGTCCTGATCTTCAGTAAGACCTTGGTCATTAATGGAAGAGGTGGAAATGCATACACTGTTAGAGATCTCCAGCTGAAAGATAGGGTGTCCACTTTCCATGCTTGTGGGTGGTATGTCCTTGAGCAGAATTTCTTCAGCTGATTGTGGGGGGAGGCAAAAAGATCTATGTCTGGCCTTCCCCATGATTGTGTTATCTGTAGGAAGATGTCTGGGTGCAGCATCCATTCGTGTGCATCCATGATATTTCTCCTTAAGCTGTCCGCCAGTAAATTGTCTTTTCCTGGCACAAACTGGGATTGCAGCTCTATACTGAGTTTCAAGGAAAGTTCCCAGAGATTCATTGCCAGTCTGCAAAGAGGGTAGGAATGGGTGCCTCCTTGCTTGTTTATGTACCACATAACTGTGGTGTTGTCTGTCCTTATTAGCAGGTGGCCTTGATGCAGAAAGAGTTTGAAGGCCTCGATTGCATGTATCACTGCCAGCATTTCCTTTTGGTTTATGTGCATGCGTAGCTCCTTTTGTGACCATAGTGCTTGAATACATCTGCCCTCCATGTGTGCTCCCCAACCGTGGTCTGAAGCGTCCGTTGTAATGGTTTGGCTGGCTATTGGCTTGCTGAAGGGCAGACCCCTGTTTGACTGGCTTGCTTGAACCCACCACAGAAATTCCTTTTGGAGGCATGGAATGAGTGGGATCAAAGTTTCTAAGCTGTGACTGTGCTGAGTCCATAAACTCCTTAGGTACCATTGTTGTTTCCTCATATGCAGCCTTGCTTGTGGAATCAGAAGAATGCAAGATGCCATGTAACCCAGGGCCTGCAGGATTTTCCTTGCAGTCAGCTGAGTTTGTCTTGTCAGATTCTTGAAGTAATCCGGTAGTTGTCTTTGTTTTTCTTCTGTGAGAAAAGCCATTTGGGTGGTTGTGTCTAGATCCGCACCCAGAAAGGTTATTCTTTGGGATGGAACAAGTCTTGATTTGTGAATGTTGACTGTATATCCCAAGGCCTGCAGTAGGTGGATGGCATAATTCAAGTCCTTTACCAAAGTTTGTTGGTTGTCCGCTTGTATAAGGCAGTCGTCCAGATATGGGTATATTTGAATCCCCTGAAGTCTGCAGTGTGCAATTACTGATGCCAGGCATTTCGTGAATACTCTGGGCGCAGTAGATAAGCCAAAGGGCAATGCTGAAAATTGATAATGCTCTGAACCTGCAAGAAATCTGAGGTGTCTTCTGCAACTTTGTCTGATAGGGACATGCAGGTATGCCTCCTTGAGGTCTAGAGTCGCCAGCCAAGACCCCTTGCCCAGCATGGGAAGGAGTTGCTGTAGAGTCAACATTTTGAATTTTGGCACAATGAGATAAGTATTCAGTGCGGACAAGTCGAGAATAGGCCTCCATTGATTTTCTTTTCTTGGAACAAGGAATAGTCTGGAATAAAATCCTTGGCCTTGTTCTGAAAGAGGAACCTTTTCTATAGCTTTCATTTGCATTAAGTTGGAGATTTGTTTCAAAGCCTCTGCCCTTTGATTTGGTGGCAGGTTTGGCATGCCTTTTCTTTTTGGCATTGTGTGAAAATGGAACCTGTATCCTTTGTCTATTATTTGCAGTGTCCATTTGTCTCTTGTAATACTGTGCCAATTTTCTGAGAATAAAGAAAGCTTTCCGCCCAAAGGTGCTTCTAATTGAGCCCTGGTTGGCGGAGTCAAAGCAAAGTCATTGAGTCTGTCCTTGTGCAGCAGTTGTAGGTCCTGCACTACCTCTCTGGTTGGGAGGCTGCCATTGACGTCCTCTGTAGGAGCCTTTAGCTTGCCCTCTACCTCTGGCACGCCTGTTCTTACCTCTCTGAAATCCTTCTGTGTCCGGAAAGGACCAATTCTTGGTAGGCCAATTTCTGCTGAATCTTGGTGGTTGCACTTGTAGAAAATCTTTGACTGTTTGTACAGATTTTGCCTTTTCCTCAAATTTCTTTAAGACCTCCTGAGCAGTGGAGCCAAATAACTTTTGCTTTTCCAGTGGAGCATCCAGAAGCTTAGCTTTAACATAGTCTGGCAGAGATTGTTCCTTCAGCCAAGCATGCCTACGTATGACTGCACCTGTCACAGCTGACCTATATGAAGCTTCCAATGCATCATAACCACACTGTAAGAAATGGTTGCTAACCTGCTGGGAGTTATGTACCAGATCCTGAAGTGATTTGCGATCTAGGGGTTCAGGTGAAGACAGTTTCTTATGCAATTCATCTAACAAATACTCTTGGTACTGTATCATATGAAATTGACAATTTAATGCCCTCATAGAAAGAGTAGCAGAAGTATGCACTTTTTTACCCCATCTCTCTAAAGCCCTGGACTCCCTTTCAGAGGGGAGTGGATTTTTAGTAGTGGCAGCTGCAACCCCTTTAGAGCCCTGGGAAATAGTTTCTGGATCAGCAGAGTGGGCCTTGTAAAGAAAAAGATGCGAGTCCGGGACCCTGTAGTACCTATCGGGTTTGACAGGGGCCGGAGGAAGAGTGTCAGGGGTTAAGCTAGACTCAGAGTACACATCATCAATGACATTCAAAACAGGAGGAATAGCCAAAGGTCTATGCTGAGGTAAATGCAGAAAAGTTCTTAATCTTTTCCTGGAATCAGGGAATTCCTGGCCCTGCCATTTGAAATGCTCTCTCATAGTGTGAAGGGTCTCCCCGAAGGATAGTTCTTCAGGAGGGGAGGCCGAGGGGATTGATTCCTCTGCATCAGAATCCAAGTAGGCAGAAAAAGCCTCCTCCTGGTAGTCCGAGAGAGCAGAGCCATCAGAGGCCTCCTCTGAGGAGTGGGGATCAGAGGGCTCAGCCCTGGGCCTTTTGTCTAGAGGAGGTTGAGAGCCCCTGTCCGGATGGGGTTGAGAGCCCCTAATTAAGGAAATAAGGTCCTCTGCTAAAGTTAGAATCTGTGAACTTGTAGAGGGTCCCTGAGGAATAACCCTGGGAGGCATAGCTTTTGTATGTTTAGCAACTTTAGCCCTGGTGAATGCCTTTATGGACATGGATGCAGGAGGCCTAGCTGCACCACGTGCTGGTGTAGTTTTGTCTAGAGGAATGGTGTCGGAAATTTCCAAGACACCAGTTTCTGAAGGAAATTCAATAACCGACTCAGCAGGGGCCTCCGGGGCCGAGGTTGTCGGTTGAGCGGTTTCGGGGGTCGGAAGTACCAAGGACTCGGTTTTAGCCGAGACCGAGACACTCGCGGTAGGCCTGGGCGTGGTTTCAGCCGAAACCGCGGCCCGGGTGTGTCGGTCCTTGTCCTTCCGTTTCTTTGTTAAATGTGAAGTCGGAGTCTCCGACGGCATATTGTATGAAAAACTAGCCCCAAAAAATTCCTCTGCAAACTCCGCCCGACGTCTAAGAGTGCGTCGGTTGAAGGAAGCACAGGCTGAACAGGCCGAGACGTCGTGGTCTGGGCCTAGGCAGGGGAGGCAGTAAGAGTGGAAATCCTTATGAGGTATTTGTTTCCCACAAGTTAAGCAATTATTAACTTTATCTGACATCGGCTGAGGCAAGAAAGAGTCCCCAACGGGGTACTTAGCTTTTGAAGTCTTCGGTAGCTGAATTACAGCAGCTGGTCGACCTGCACTTGCGAACTGCTTCTGCTTCGGGCACCACGCGGCAAGAAAGACTGAGGAAGATGGCGTCGGCTGACACTTTTATACCCCCCAGGCGCTCTGACGTCGGGGAGGGGGGCGACATCAGCCGACGCCGGACCCAGACTTTGGAATCCGGCCGACCGAAGGGCTGCCTGAGGCAGGACAACCCATATGTGATGACTGCAGATGCATCCTTGAAGGACATCCATGCCTTTGATCGGACTCAGAAGATATTTTTCAACAAAACCTCGTCAGGGAAGATGAATAAACACAAAAATGTGCAGTTACACCCCTCCAGTCATGAGGGTTCAGGATGTTTAAGGAAAATGGTGAATCAAAGTGAAACTGAGAGCGAGATGGCAGCATTGTGGGGTGAGATTATAGATAGAATAAAAGAACAGGAGGTGACAGAGATTATGAAAGAGAAAAAGTTGTACACACAGATGGTGAAAGAAGAAGAAAGACTAGCGGAAGGAATAAAAGATGGCAAGGAAAATTTTATAGTAAGGTTAAGTAATAATGAAAAACAACTTGAAAGGTATGACATTTGGGACACTGTAGCTGCACCATTGGGCACTTCTCCCAAGAAGATAGTTTTTATACTTATTAATAAAGATGGTTAGGACAGTACATTGAGAAGTTTTTAGAACTGTTTGCAACTAAAAAAACTATAATCAATGGAAATCATATGTGGTACAAACATTTAAGAGAGAGACAAAAAAAGAGGATTTCTGTGCAATTTTGAACCAAAATTGAGAAAGAAGTGTTAAAGGACCATTTAAAGACTATGTAAAGAAGTGTTGGACACTACAAAAATTTATGATGATAGATGTTTATGGACTGGGGGATAGGAATGTGGGGCAATTTTGAAAATGAAAATGTCATACATATTCCAAGTGAGATAAATGTACATGGTAACATAGGTTTTGTTAAATATAGGCACAAATGAAAAGCATGCTTTTTGTGGAAAACATGATCATTTCATTAGCAATTGTGACAAAAGAAAAGTATTTACTTGTGGCAAGCCAGGGCATACATCTGTGTGGGGAAACTGGAAATGTATGGGTGGATTGTAAAGAACGTATAGATGTCAAAGAACAAGAACAGGTACAGGAAAGTACAGCTGTGTACACTTACCATAAATGTACATGTTTGAGTGTATTCACTGTTGCAGTCATTACATTTGGGTAATCTGCTGGCATGTTGCCCTCAGTCAGCCTGATTAACAAAGTCTTGGGTCCTGCGTCGGTTGCTGTCCCTTCTTCCATGACATCAGGTCGTCAGGGGTATAAAACATGAATCCGACGCCATTACATCAGTTTTTCTTGCCCCAGATGTCAGGTGCCCCCTATTGGGGAACCATTAAAATGAAAAAACACAAAAATATACCTCCAACCAAAAGCAAATGCACCAAAAAGGCTTTTAAGCATAGTAAAAGAAAGTAGAGGTATAGCTAGAGAAAAATAGGGGACTGGAGGGAGGGTAACCAGGATTGCAACAGTGAATACACTTGAACATCTACATTTATGCAAAGTGTACACAACTGTACTATGTTCTTCGTGTTTCACTGTTGCAGTCATTACATTTGGGTAAATTCCCAAAGCTATGGTTGGGAGGAGAAGTTTATACAGCATTAGGGCCAGCTACAAGGCCATGCAGGACAGCAGTGGCAAAACCAGCTCTGGAGTTAGAGAAAATTGGTAAATGATAATGCTTGGTGAAAGCATGTACAGAACTCCAGGTAGCAGCTTCTAGAATATCCCTGGTAGGAACACCTCTGAGAAAGGCTGCAGAAGTAGATGCAGCCCTGGTGGAGTGAGATCTGATCCCCTGGGGGATAGGTTTTCCATGGTGCTTAAAGCAGAAATTAATGCAATGGCTTATCCATTTAGAAATTGTTTGCTTTGAAATAGCCTTCCCCTCTGCCACTGCAGCAAATGCTACCAGCAATTGATCAGATTTTCTTCGTGATTTAGTCCTGTTCAAGTAGAATCTAAGTTGTCTGTGCACATCCAAGGAATGCAGAATCCATTCCCCTTTGTTCTGTGGATTGGGAAAGAAGGTTGGCAAATGAATGGACTGATTAAGAGCCACACTGGAAACCACCTTGGGCATGAAGGATGGATTGGTCCTCAGAAACCCTGTCCGCATGAAAGATGATGAAAGGCTCCACTGCCATAAGAGCCTGTAATTCAGATATCCTTCTAGCTGAAGTGATTGCTAAAAGGAAGGCTGTTTTCCAAGAACTAAATTTTAAGTCTGCACTAGCAGCTGGCTCGAAAGGAGGTAGAGTGAGCTTCTCCAAAACAAAGTTAAGGTCCCAGGCAGGGGTAGGAGCTTTCCTGAGTGGTCTCGAGTTCTTTGCCCCTCTGAGATACTGCTTGAGCAAGGGATGAGAGAAGAGGGGTGGTTCTGTGTTATAATGAGCTGAAATAGCCGAAGGTGTGGATTTTAATAGAGGAAAAAGACAGGCCCTTGTGAGGCACCTCAGTTAAGTAGTCCAAAGTAAAGGATGAAAGGTACACCATGACAATCGAAGCAGACCCAAGGGTTAAAAACTTAATTTGTTTCACAAAATAAGCGCTTTCGCGTTTCCAAGAACGCATCAGACTTTCAAATTAATTGTGTAAAACCACCATTTAAATACTGAATCCCATACAGAGCAGCCAATAAAAACACAGTAGGAACTACTGCATGAATTTTAAAGTGCCAATGCATATATATATATATATATATATATATATATATATATATATATATATATATATATATATATATCTAACATACATAATTTCATTTAACAACTTGTTTAGTGAATAACTAACATACACTAATATAAAATGCATATGTATATACATATGAATGCCTAAAACATTAAACCATGTTTAAAATGGTATACTGAGTCTGAGGCTCAATGTTTCAAAGCAAGGTCCATGAGAAATGGTTTCAAAGAAACCCTTTCATTCAGCCCATGTCCCCTGTCAGCTTGTAGTCTAATGATCCATTTGCCTTCCTGTTTCTCAGTATAATTCCTTACATCTCCTAACCTCACGGTAGGATGCATTAACTCTAAAACTAAAAACTTAAAACTATGTGTGGTGTCATTATGACTGATATGTCTAGCAATTGCATTGCCTTCATTCTCTTTACTAATGGCATAAACATGTTCTCCAATTCTCTCTCAAGGTCCTATTCGTCTTTCCTACATAAAAGCCATTACATTTTTGGCAAATAGCTAAATAAACCAAATTTCTTGACCTACAATCTGTATAATGATGGAATTCATATGCTAAGTGTGTATCTGGATGTATAAAACTATTTGTGTTAGCTATGAAATCACACCGATTACAGCGGCGACAAGAAAAAGTCCCTTTCCTAATAGAATGAAGTTCTTTTTTATTGCTCTTTTATAACACAAGATCCGTTTCAGTGATCTAGTATTCCTGTAGCTAAATCTCAGACCAGTACCTACTACTTCCTTTATCTGATCATCTAACAATAACATACTCCAATTCTTTTTAATTATCTCCGTTACTTTATTATTGTTGTTCATATATGGAATTACTAACCTGTTTACCCCTCTGAGTGGCAGTAGCTCCTTGTTTATTTTGTATCTGACTTCCCCTCTTGATGTAGGGTAGGCCAACACTATCACGTTTTGTTTCTTGTATTACTTCTAGGTCACTTGAGTGGTATCCTCTCTCAACAAAATCCATTTTTACATCACTAATAGCCTTTTCAAAGACGCAATCTTCACTTACTAAACGAGAGGTCCTTAATGCTCAACTCTTAACAATATTTTTATGTATATGCGAAGGTTGCATACTATTTCGATGCAGAAGGGCATTCCTTCTGCAGGATTTCTTAAATATCTCAGTAGTAATTAAACCATTATGTTTCTTTAGTAGTACATCCAAAAATTCAATCTCTTTCTGGGACCATTGCCCAGTCAAAGTTAAAAAAGTTGTCGTTCTATTAATGTGGGTAATGAAATCACCAAGTGTTATTAAGTCTCCTCCCAATATAAGGAAAACATCATCCACAAAACGTTTGTAGTACTTAATGAAATGAGAGAAAAACATGTGCTCTAAGATATAAGTATGTTCCCAATATGCCAAAAACAAGATTTGCATAAGAGTTAGCACAAGGCGTACCCATTGCTACGCCTGTAGTTTGTAAAAAATATCTATTATCATAGGTAAACACATTGTAAGAAGTAAGTCCATCAACATTGTGATCTTAATAATTTGATCATTAGGTAAACACATTGTAAGAAGCAAGTCCATCAACATTGTGATCTTAATAATTTGATCATTACTCATGCCTTTCTGTTTCAAACACAATCTCACGTATTCAATACCAGTATCATTAGGTATACTAGTAAAAAGTGACGCAACATTTAACATAACCATATAATCAGAACCATTCATATGATTAATGCCATTGTAAACTGAGAGGGTTTCCAGAAACTGTTGGGTGTCCCTTAAGATTGAACTAGTTGATTCCACAAATGGTCTCCATTGCTTTTCTATATAAATAGATACAGACTCGGTTAGCCAACCTCTAATAGAGACACTTGGTCTAAAAGGAGGGTTCTCCAGTGTTTTGTGTATCTTAGGGAGACCCCTAAAGGTGGGTATTATTGGTTTCTCTATAAGAAAATACTTATACAAATCACCATCAATGATATTGCACATCAACATAAAGTACAGTTTTGTACCTACCATACACGTAGATGTTCGAGTGTTCACACTGCTGCAGTCATCACACTTGGGTTATCTGCCGTCAGGCGGTCCCGCAGTCGGCCTGAGTTACAAAGTCTTGGTCCAGCATCAGTTGCTGTCGCTTCTTCCCTGACATCAGTGCGACAGGGGTATAAAAGAGGCAGCCGACGCCATTTTCTTCAGTTTTTCTTGCCCCAGATGTCAAGTGCCCCCAAATAGGAAGGCAATACATAATCCTAAGTAAATTACATAAGTAGAAAACAATAGCTACAGCTGTAAGCAAATACACCACAGAGAAATACATCTTGGAGACTGTATAAACAGGGAGCTATAGATAGAACCCAGGTAAGAAGAGGGGAAGGTGGGAGGGTAACCTGGACTGCAGCAGTGTGAACACTTGAACATCTACATTTATGGTAGGTACAAAACTGTACTATGTTCATCGTGTGACACTGCTGCAGTCATCACACTTGGGTTGAATCCCAAAGCTAAGGCTGGGCGGTTGGTACTAAACAGGGTTTGGAGAAGCTAGTATGCCCTGCAAAACTGCAGTGGCAAAGCCAGCTCTGGTTTTTGAGTATAGAGGTAAGTGGTAGTGCTTGGTGAAGGTGTGCACTGAACTCCAAGTTGCAGCTTCCAAAATATCCTTGGCTGGTACCCCTCTGAGGAAGGCTGCTGATGTTGCTGTAGTCCTGGTGGAATGAGGCCTAATGTTACCAGGTACAGGTTTCCCATGGTGTGTGTAGCAGAAACGGATACAATGTCCTATCCATTTTGAAATGGTCTGTTTTGAAATAGGCTTTCCTTGAGATCCTGCAGCATAGGATACAAAGAGCTGATCAGATTTTCTGAAAACCTTTGTTTTATCCAAGTAGAAATATCCAAAGAGTGTAGGAGCCTTTCCCCTTTATTCTGGGGGTTTGGATAAAAGGTGGGTAAATGAACGGTTTGGTTTAGAGCCACACTGGATACTACCTTTGGCATAAAGGAAGGGTTAGTTCGTAAAGAGACTCTGTCTTGATGAAAAATGATGAAAGGCTCCACTGCCATTAGGGCCTGTAGCTCCGAGACTCTTCGTGCTGAAGTTATTGCTAGCAGCAGGGCAATTTTCCATGATAAAAATTGTAAATCAGCTGAAAAAGCTGGCTCAAAGGGCGGTAGTGCAAGTTTTTCCAAAATAACATTGAGGTTCCAAGTTGGTGTTGGTGCTCTTCAGGGCGGTTTTATGTTCTTAGCCCCTCTGAGGTACTGTCTTAATAATGGATGTGAAAAAATAGGAGGATCTGTGTTGTAATGAGCTGAAATAGCTGAAGCGTGGATCTTTATAGATGAAAAGGAAAGGCCTTTGTGCAACATCGCAGTTAAATATTGCAGAATCTGAGGAATATTTGGGACAAGAGGATTTTGGCCTTTAGCCTGGTTCCAGGCGCAGAATCTTTTCCATTTGTCTGAGTAGGTTTTCCTGGTGCTGGGTCCCCTGGCCTCCAGAATGACATCCATAACAGCTGTAGAGAGAAGTGTTGACTGGTTGTTTAGATAATCTGCCATGCAGCCAGATTTAAAGTCTTGAACTGGCTGTGTAGAATCTGATTGTTTTGCTGAGTCAGCAGGTGAGGAATTTGAGGTAAAATCCATGGTGGGCCTTGAGCCATGTTCCTTAATATTGGATACCAGTGTTGGCGTGGCCAGTCTGGAGCAATGAGTATCATTTGTGGTCTCACTAATCTGGCTTTTAGCAGCACCTTTGCCAGAAGAGGCAGTGGAGGAAAGGCATACACTTAGTGTTTTCCAACTGAATGAGAGGGCGTCCACTTTCCAAGCTAGTGTGTGGTATGTCCTTGTGCAAAACTTTCGCAATTGGTAGTTTTGGGGGGAGGCAAACAGATCTATGTCTGGACTCCCCCATTTTTGAGTTATCATTGTGAATACTTGTGGATCTAGTTTCCACTCGTGAGGATCCATGATATTTCTGCTTAGTTTGTCTGCCAATGTATTTTTCTTTCCTGGCAGGAATTGTGCTTGTAGTTGAACCTGGTAGGTCAGTGCTGTGTTCCACAAGGTCATTGCTTGCCTGCCTAGGATGGGGGGTAGGAATGTGTGCCCCCTTGTTTGTTTATGTACCACATCACTGTGCTGTTGTCAGTATTTATTAGAAGTTGTCCTGGATGTAGGAGGTCCTTGAAAGCTGTTAGGGCATTTTGTACAGCTAGCATCTCTTTTTGATTGATGTGGAAATGCATTTGATCTGCAGACCATTTGCCCTGAATACAGTGCCCTGCCATGTGCACTCCCCAGGCGTAATCCAATGCATCTGTTGTCATTGTTTGCCTGGCTGTGGGCAAGGTGAAAGGCTGACCCTTGTTGAGGTGACATGCCTGAGCCCACCATAGAAACTCCTGTTGAAGGCAGGAGATTAGTGGTATTATTGTTTCCAAGCTGTGGCTGTGTTGAGTCCATACGCTTTTCAGGTACCATTGTAATTTCCTCATATGCAGTTTGGCATGTGGTATTAGTAGTATGCAAGATGCCATGAATCCCAAGGCCTGCAGAATTTTTCTTGCAGGGAGTTGGGTCTTTGTTGCCATCATTTTGAAGTATTGAGTCAGTTATCCTTGCCTGTCTGGCATGAGATAAGCCATCTGGGCCGTTGTATTTAAGCTGGCACCCAGGAATATTATGTCTTGTGAGGGCAATAGTTTTGACTTCTTTTCGTTTACTGTGTACCCTAGGCAACTTAGTAGTTTTTTTACAAACGCCAGATGTTTTAAAAGAATGTCCTTGCTGTCTGCTTGAATAAGGCAGTCGTCCAGGTATGGATATATTTGGATTCCTCTTTGTCTGCAGTATGCAATTACTGGTGCCAGGCATTTTGTGAAGACCCTGGGCGCAGTAGATGAGCTAAAGGGCAGTGCAGAGAATTGGTAATGAGTTGTACCTGCTATAAATCGGAGGTATCTTCTGCAATTTTGTCTGATAGGGACATGCAGTTATGCCTCCTTGAGGTCCAGCGTTACTAGCCAAGCCTTCTTGCCCAGCATGGGAAGAAGTTGCTGTAGTGTGAGCATCTTGAATTTGGGTACTTCCAGGTATGTGTTTAGAATTGAAAGGTCCAGAATGGGTCTCCAGGCTTTGTCCTTTCGGGGAACCAGAAAGAGTCTTGAGTAAAATCCTTCTCCTTGCTCCTGTGTAGGAACCTGTTGAATGGCTCTCATGTCCATGAGTGCTGTAATTTGTCTTTGAGCCTCTGCTTGTTGATTTGATGGCAGGTTTGGCATTCCTTTTATCCTTGGTAAAGTGTGAAAGTAGAACCTGTATCCTTGAGTTACAATATTTATGACCCATTTGTCTTTTGTGATGCTGTGCCAATTGTCGGCAAAAGTGCAAGTTTTCCTCCCAAGGGAGCTGCCAAGAGTGATTTGCTTGGCAGTCTGAGGGGTAAGTCATTGTGATTGTCTTCTGATAGTTTGAGACCGGTCTTCTCCTCCTTTCTGTGTTGTGGCACCCCATTGCCGTGGCTTGTAAGAGCCTTGTGGCTGACCTCTGCCCCTTGGGCGTCTGTATTTGCCCCTCTGAGGTCTGTCATAAGTTGAAAAGGACCAGTTTTTGGTTGGCCAATTTCTGCTGAAACGAGGGGGTTGGGCCTGTAAAAAATCCTTGACCGTCTGCATAGATTTTGCCTTATCCTCCATTTTCTTTAAAATCTCTTCTGCTTTCACACCAAATAAAACATCCTGCTGTAAGGGTGCATCCAATAACTTTGCTTTAACATGATCAGGTAAAGTTTGTTCTTTTAACCAAGCATGCCTACGAATGACAGACCCTGTTACAGCTGCTCTGCAAGAAGCTCCCAATGAATCAAATCCACATTGCAAAGTATGTTTTCTCACTTGTTCTGCTGCATGCAACAAATCTTGCATTTCCTTGTAATCAGGCTGCTCTGTATGTGTGCTCATTTTTTGTTTTAATTGAGACATCAAATATTGTTGATATTTCAGCATGTGAAACTGGTAATTTAAGGCCCTCAAAGCTAGAGTAGCTGAGGTATATACTTTCTTTCCCCATCTGTCTAGTGCTCTAGAATCCCTTTCAGACATTACAGGATTTTTAGCAATAGAGGCCTTAACCCCTTTGGGACCCTGGGAAATGGTTTCTGGGTCAGCAACAGGGCTTTTATATAGGAATTTATGTGAGTCAGGGACTCTCTGTAGTATCTGTCTAGTTTGTCTGGTGCAGGAGGTAAAGAATCTGGGTTAAGGCTAGATTCTGAATAAACATCATCCACAATGTCTAACACAGGTGGAATAGCAAGGGGTCTGTGCTGGGGTAGTAAGAGGAACTCTCAGAGCCTTTTCTTAGAATAAGAGTAATCCTGGCCTTCCCATTGGAAATGTTCCCTCATGGTATGTAAAGTTTCCCCCAAAAGAGTAGTTTTCCGGGAGAGATGCTGAAGGAATAGACTCTTCAGCATCAGAGTCTTCATAAGGGGGAAAAGAGTATGCCTGTTCCTCAGAAGAATCTGAGGTAATGGAAACCAGGTCAGAGGAAGCGTAGTCCTCCTCCTGTCTAGGCCTTTTGTCAGGTGGGGGATGGGAACCCCTGATTAGGGTAATTAAGTCTTTGCCCATCTTAAGCATCTGTTTCTTAGGCATGGGGCCTTGCACTGGAGACTGCTGTACAGGCTTCCTTACTTTTAATGGAGTTTTCAGTTTTGCAAAGGATTTAATAGTAAGTGTAGTCGGTCTGAAGACACCTTCAGCAACTGACGGCCTTTCAACTGCACCGGAATTCCCATCAGCCGGGGAGTCAGAAGAGCCTAAAGATAAAGGCTCTGGAGGCCCTGCAATCTCCGCTTGGGAGTCGGATGCAGGCTGGGGTTCTAAATCAGCGGTCATCAGGGGCTGCGTAGGCGCCTCACTGAAAACCGGAGAACCGGCGACTGGCCTAGCAGAGGCCTCGGTGTCTGGTTTGGGTCTCGGCTGCCTGTCCTTATTCTTTGCGCTTTTTATACATACCGGTCGTCGGTTGCTACGACGGCATGGTATAATTAAATTTTCTACCTAAATAATGTCAGGTGAAATCAAACAGAAGTTTAATAGTTCGCTTGTTAAACCTAGCACAAAAAAGACAACATGTGACATCGTGGTCTGGGCCTAGGCAAGGGATACAATAAGAATAAAAATCCTTATGAGGTATTTGCTTCCCACAAGAAATGCAAATATTAACTTTTTCTGACATCGGACCGAGGCAAGAAAAGGTTCCCCAACAGGGTACTTAGCTTTATTGAAGACTTCGGTCTGAAATTTGATTTGAAAATCTCAGGAGTCGGCCGACCAGCACTTGCGAACTGCTTCTGCTTCAGGCACCGCGCGGGAAGAAAGACTGAAGAAAATGGCGTCAGCTGCCTCTTTTATACCCCTGTCTCACTGACGTCAGGGAAGAAGCGACAGCAACCAACGTCGGACCAAGACTTTGGAACTCGGGCCTGACGGCAGATAACCCAAGTGTGATGACTGCAGCAGTGTAACACGATGAACATCATGCAAATTATCATGAACATCCTTAATTATTCTTTCTAAGAAATAGTTAAACACTATATGTATTCAAGTCTGGCAACATAGTTCATATACTAGAATAATAATATTCTTGGTCTAACACAGCTACCCTTTATCTGCATGTCTAATAACAATCAAATCATTATTCTGTAAAGCTTTCAAAGCTTGCATTTCTTCCTTATTCAAGTTGTAAAACTCAGGTTTCAAATGCTGTCTATCCAATCGAAACATGGCTAACAAATCATTTTCACAAGCTTTTTCAAAACTATCCAATAACGGAAGTAAATTTGGTGTATAAATTGATGGCTTTCTAAAGGTATGACATTGTCTAGTATTATTATTACTATTCTCATATTGTAAGGACGTTGCAATACTCCTGGAGAAACCCAACAAGCAGGAAGCCACAAACCTCTCCATATGCTGACAGGAATAGTTTTAGTAGTAAAACCACTTCGGTACTTAGATATACACTTCCAAAATAGCATAAATTCACAAGGAAAGCCAAAAAGGTAGATGAAAAAAGCTTTAATCCACAGTTCAGAGAACAAAACACCACGATAATCACAAGCGCTTTCGCCCGTTCGTAACGGGCTTTTTCAAAAAACGGGCGAAAGCGCTTGTGATTATCATGGTGTTTTGTTCTCTGAACTGTGGATTAAAGCTTTTTTCATCTACCTTTTTGGCTTTCCTTGTGAATTTACGCTATTTTGGAAGTGTATATCTAAGTACCGAAGTGGCTTTACTACTAAAACTATTCCTGTCAACATACGGAGAGGTTTGTGGCTTCCTGCTTGTTGGATTTCTAGTTTTTGTGTGACTGAAGCTGACTCCTGGAGAAACACTTCACATCAACAATTAAATCAATGACATCTACATTTTGTGAAGGAATGAATGACGGCCCCTTATTCAAAATTGCTTTTTCAGCAAATGATGATACATACTTCGATAAATTTACTGTAATGTCCCGTTGACTGGTTTCAGAGTTTTTTTCTGAAACTCGTGTTGCTTGTCCGACATTTTCAATTTCTTCCCCATGTAATGTGGGCTCCACGGCTGCCGGTTCGTTGCTCAGAAAGGCAACGGAAAATGGAGCGATGAAAGGTCGCTAGTTGATATCGTCGCCACCGGTTCTTGAATATTTTCTTTCCTTCTAACACCCAGTTCCTTCAGAGAAGAAACCTGCATAATTCTTTGTTCAACATCTACTGATGATGTCCCCACTACCTCAGTAGCGTTCTCTCAGATATGAGGCAGAAGTGAGGTCATCTCTGGAGGAACAAGTGGTTGTACAAGACGTACCGCTGATGTTTGTTGACCGGTACAAGATGAGGCAACATCTCTGGTCCGGGTGGACTCCCTCGGCCAAGAAAATACATCCCCCTTACTAAAATCTAAGCAATCCCTCTCCAATTTCTTTTTCTTTGCTAACAGCAACCTGCTATCCAAAGCTGCAAGTGAGGTTGAAAGTTCACATAAGAACTCATCCATTTGTGTACCCGATACCAAAAGGCTGAGTTCTTGTTCAACTTTGCCTGCTTCGATACTCGGTTCTTTCTCAGTGTGTACTGTTCTATTAACAGCTTCACGTATCCTAAGCTAGTCTCCAAATTAAGCTTCTACCATTTGGGGAGTGGTCGAGGATAAGTAGAACCAAAAGTTGGCATTTTGAGTACACGGAGGCCCCTGGGAACTACTTTAAAAGAAACACAAGCCTCCATGTTTCTTCTGCCACTGGACATTCTTGAGTTTCATTAATAAATCTTCTAGCTTCCTAGTCAATTGCAATGCATTGATGTTAACAGTTTCTCTTTTATGCATATTTGCACTGTTAACTAAGTCCACACATGATGACCGCAATAAAGGGTTCCCATCAGTCAACATTAGCTATTTAAATTTACCAGTGCCAATAGGTGCATCATCGATTCCAGGCAAAAGGGTCTCTTCTGTCATGTCCCTTGATGTGACAAAACAAAGTCCAAAAAATGTAAAAAAAAGAAACACCAAATGGGTAAAGTACCTCTAAACAAATTGAAAGTAGTCTAAAGTAAAGGATGAAAGGTACACCACAACTGAAGCAGACCCAAGGGTTAAAAACTTAATAATTTATTGTCTCACAAAATAAAGTAAGCGCTTTTGCGTTTCCAAGAAAAGCTTCATCAGACTTTCAAATTCATTGTGTAAAACCACCATTTAAATACTGAATCCCATATATACATATGAATGCCTAAAACATTAAACCATGTTTAAAATGATATACTGAGTCTGAGACTAGACTACAAGCTGACAGGGGACATGGGCTGAATGAGAGGGTTTCTTTGAAACCATTTCTCATGGACCGTGCTTTGAAACATTGAGCCTCAGACTCAGTATATCATTTTAAACATGGTTTAATGTTTTAGGCATTCATATGTATATACATATGTATTTTTATATTAGTATTAGTGTTATGTTAGTGTTATTGTTCACTAAACAAGTTTTTAAATGAAATTAGGTATGTTAGATATATATATATATATATATATATATATATATATATATATATATATATATGCATTAGCACGCTAAAATTCATATAGTAGTTCCTACTGTGTTTTTATTGGCTGCTCTGTATGGAATTCAGTATTTAAATGGTGGTTTTACATAATGAATTCGAAAGTCTGATGAAGCGTTCTTGGAAACGCGAAAGCGCTTAATAATTTGTTACACAAAATAAAATAAGTTTTTAACCCTTGGGTCTGCTTCGATTGTCGTGGTGTACCTTTCATCCTTTACTTTGGACTACTTTCCATTTGTTTGGAGGTACTTTACCCGTTTGGCGTTTCTTTTTTACGTTTTTCCATCTCAGTTAAGTATTGAAAAATCTGAGGTAAATTGGGTGTTGCTGTGCTCATCCCTAAATATTGGTTCCAGGCACAGAATCGTTTCCATTTGTCAGCATAAGATTTTGTAGTACTAGGCCTTCTCGCCTCCAAGATGACATCCATCACAGGTGAGGGATGATAAAGGTGAATTTAAGTGATTAGCCAGGCTGCAAGGTTCAATGTTGGAAGCTGAGGGTGCAGAATTTGGTTCTCCTGCTGAGACAGTAAGGAAGGGGTCTGAGGCAGGTGCCATGGAGATATTTGTGACACACTGCGCAGGAGTGGGTACCAGTGTTGGCGTGGCCAGTCTGGAGCAATCAAAATCATTCTTGGTTTGTCCTGTTTGACTTTTAGCAGAACTTTGGAGAGCAGAGGCAGAGGGGGAAAGGCGTAGACTTATAGACTTTTCCAGCTGAAGGACAGAGCATCCACTTTCCAGGCTTCTTTGTGGGAAGTCCTTGTGCAAAACTTGTCCAACTGGTAGTTCTGAGGGGAGGCAAATAGATACATGTCTGGGCTCCCTCATATGCTTGTCAACATGTTGAAAATCCGTGGTTCCAGTTTCCACTCGTGTGGGTCCATGAGATTTCTGTTTAGTCAGTCTGCCAGTGTATTCAATTTTCCTGGCAGGAATTGAGCTTGCAGGCGCACTTGGTAGCTGAAGGTTGTGTTCCACAATGCCATGGCAAGTCTGCAGAGGGGGTAAGAATGTGTACCCCCCTGCGTGTTTATGTACCACATAACCGTGGTGTTATCCGTCTTTACCATTAGTTGTCCTGGACGAATGTAGTCCTTGAAGGCTGTCAGAGCATTCTGTACAGATAACATTTCTTTTTGATTGATATGCAGGTGCATTTGATTTGGGTTCCATTTGCCCTGAATGCACTTCTCTGCCAGGTGAGCCCCCCATGCACAGTCTGATGCATCTGTAGTTAGGGTTTGGGCAGCAGTCCCTTGTTTTGGTGTCAGACCTCTGCACACCATAGGAATTCCAGGTATGATAGGAATCGTAGCTTTCAGGCTGTGACAATGTTGATTCCATAGACCTTTTAAGTACCACTGCAGTTTCCTCATATACAGTCTTGCATATGGAATCAGAAGAATGCAGGAGGCCATGAACCCCAAGGCTTGCAGTATTTGCCTTGCAGATAGCAAGGTTTTTGTGGCTACTTGTTTGAAGTAAGTTACCAAATGAATTTGCTTCTCTGGCGTGAGGAAATCCATCTGGACAGCTGTATTCAAGCTTGCACCCAGGAATGTAATCTGTTGAGAGGGTACCAGTTGTGATTTCTTTTCGTTTATAGTGTACCCTAGACAAGTTAGAAACCTTTTTACAAACGCCAGATGATTTAGAAGTATGCCCTGGTTTTCTGCCTGAATTAGACAATCGCCCAGGTAAGGATATATTTGAATATTTCTTTGCCTGCAAAATGCAATAACTGGATCCAGGCACTTTGTGAATACCCTGGGTGCAGTAGACAAGCCAAAGGGCAGTGCAGAGAACTGATACTGCAAGCAGCCTGCTTTGAAGCGTAGGTATCTTCTGCAAGATTCCCGGACTGGGATGTGCAGGTATGCTTCTTTTAAATCTAAAGTTGCCAACCAGGCATCTTTGCCTAGCATAGGAAGTAACTGGTGAAGTGTCAGCATCTTGAATTTTGGAATGTCCAGAAAGGTGTTAGAGTGGACAGGTCCAGAATTGGACACCATGATTTGTCTTTTCTGGATACCAGAAAGAGCCTGGAATAGAAACCTTGTCCGTTTTCCTCTTCTGGTACTGGCTGAATAGTCCCTATGTTTAAAAGGGAAAGTACTTGTTTTTGAGCATCTGCCCACTGATTTGGGGGCAGGTCTGGCCACCTGTTTGGTGTTGGCAACGTATGGAAATGAAATGTGTATCCCTGGGACACTATTTAAAACCCATCTGTCCTGGGTTATGAGTTCCCAGTTCTTTGCATGAAGAGCAATCTTCCCCCCCAAAGGAGCAGCTAAAAGGTAAGTGCTTGGTAATTTTAAAAGGAAGTCATTGAGACTGTTTACCATAGGGGGGGTGTCTTGTTATTTCCAGATTTGGAAGTGGAGGCCCCCCATTGCTTAGTTCTGAGAGTCCCCTGGGACTGAAACCTGGTGCTTCTGGAGTGCCTGGGTTTGGCTTGAGAGGATCTGGAAGGAGCTGGAAAAGACCAATTCTTAGTAGGCCAGTGCCTACTAAATCTTGGAGGTTGCACTTGTAAAAAATCTAACAGTTTGCATAGAGTTAGCTTTATCTTCCATCTTTTTTAGAACAACTTCAGCCTTATTGCCAAACAGATGGTCCTGATTTAAAGGAGCATCCAACAATTTTGCTTTAACATAATCAGGCAAAGTTTGCTCCTTAAGCCAAGCATGCCTTCTAAGCACAGACCCAGTAACAGCAGCCCTAGAGACTTCTAAAGAGTCAAAACCACATTGCAAAGTATATTTTCCAACTTCAGCAGAATGCAATAAATCCTGTAAATCTTTATTTTCCACACAGTCAGGAAACTTTTAGTTATGTACTTACCATAACTTTAGATGTTTGGGATCCATCTCGCCTACATTCTGTACTGATGGGCTCGGAGCCGATCCCTCGGCTCAGACTCGGCACGCTATGCTATAGAGCAAAGCCTCTTATTGGCTGAGCTATTTTCTATCCCAGGATGCACCACCACTAATCCCCCAGATCTTGTTTGTCCGCATTCATGCAGACATACATAACTTGTTTATATAACATTGCCAGATGTTTCAAGATGAAACAACAGGATTCGGACCTTCTGATCTCTTCTGATCTCCAAGGAAGGGGGATGGAGGGTGGGTTATTAGGAATGTAGGCGAGATGGATCTCAAACATCTAAAGTTATGGTAAGTACATAACTAAAAGATGTTATGTGATCCTATCTCGCCTACATTCTGTACTGATGGGACAGCGTCCCTAGCACCTAAATCCTGGGTGGCTCACTGGAAAACACTCCTGAGCACTGTGGAACCAAATGAAGCTCGCCCCCGAGATGCCACATCCAATTTGTAGTGAGAAATGAAAGTGTGCGGGGAAGACCACGTAGCCACAGCACAAATGTCACTAATGGCAAGCTTAGAATGGAATGCTATTGAAGTAGCCATAGCTCTAGTAGAGTGAGCTTTGACAGAGGTCGTAAGCTCTTTATTAGAAGAGGAATAAGCTTGAGTAATACAGTCCCTGATCCATTTGGCAATAGTGACCTTTGTGACGGCTTTGCCCAATTTATTATCCGAAAAGGATACAAACAATTGATCTGTTTTCCTTGTTTGTTTGGTCCTATCTAAATAAAAACGCAACTGCCTGTGGACATCTAATGTGTGGAATATGTATTCCGCCTTGAGTACTTTGGAAAGAAAACTGGAAGTTCTAATGACTGTTGTAGGCAAAAACTGGAACAAACCTTAGGGACAAAGGATGGATTTGGCCTGAGAGATACTCTATCTTTGTGTAAAACCAAGTACGGAGGTTTTACAGACAAAGCTTGAAGCTCTGAAACCCTTCTGGCAGAAGTAATCGCAACCAGAAAGGCAGTTTTCCACGATAGAAATTTCAAATCACATGTTGCTGCGGTTGAAGGGAGGAAGTTAAGGCACGTAACACCACATCGAGATCCCATGGAGGAGCAGGATGAGAAATCGGAGGTCGTAAAAGTTCAGCACCTTTCATGAAGGTCTTACACAATCTGTTGCTCATTAAAGGTGGGTTTATAGACTCGTGAAAATTGGAAATAGCTGCCAATTGAACCTTGATGGTAGAGACTGAAGAACCTTGATTGAATAGGGAAGTGAGACTGAAGAACCTTGATTGAATAGGGAAGTTAGAAATTTCAGGACTTCTGATACGGGAATAGTGATGGGATCCAGACCCCGGAGTTGAGCCCAAATAGCAAATCTCTTCCATTTGCTAGAATACAATTTCTTAGTGGCAGACTTGTGGGCTGAAGATAAGATGTGTACAACTTCCAGGTCTAAGGTATGATTCCTGACTATAGTCGGAAGAGGAGGAGCCAAGCTGTTAATTTCAAGGTGTGGAGGGACTGGTGGAGTAGTCCCGACTGATGAACTAATAGGTCTGGGATCTGATCCAGGAACCATGGACCGTCCAGTGCATATTTCCGAAGATAGGGGAACCATACCTGACGAGGCCAGTAAGGAGCAACTAAGATCATCTTGCTCCCCAAGTGAGACGCCTTTTGGATCACTCTGGGAAGGAGGGGAAAGTACAGTTTTGTACCTACCATAAATGTAGATGTCCGAACTGGATAGCATCTGCAGTCATAACAACCGGGTTGTCCTGTCGTCAGGCAGCCCTTCAGTCGGCCGGATTCCAAAGTCCGGGTCCGGCTTCGGCTGATGTCGCCCTTCACCCGACGTCATCTCTGTTGGTCTTCGGGTATAAAAGCATCAGCCGACACCATTTTCCTCAGTGTTTCTTGCCCCAGATGCCAGTAGCCCTTTTGAAGGCTAAAATTTGGATAGATGCCAATGTTTCCAAAAAGATAGAGGTAAACACAAAAATAAGCATGTATGTACATATATACAAACAAATACACCATAAAAGACTCCCCCCCACCAGCTAGCTATTAGGAGGGTAAACACCCTAGGAGTACCACAGAGGGAAGGAGGGAGGGTAATCCTGACTGCAGATGCTATCCAGTTCGGACATCTACATTTATGGTAGGTACAAAACTGTACTATGTCCTTCATGGATGCATCTGCAGTCATAACAACTGGGTAGAATACCATAGCCAACTAGGGAGGAGGATAAAAGTAGATTATGGTGTGTTTAGGATCCCTTGCAGTACAGCAGTGGCAAACCCTGCTCGGGATCTGGAATATAGAGGCAAATTATAATGCTTGGCAAATGTATGCACGGAGGTCCAAGTAGCCGCCTCAATAATGTCTTTGGTTGCCACTCCTCGTAAGAAGGCTGTGGTAGTGGCTGTTGCCCTTGTAGAATGAGGTCTTATGTTCTGTGGAATTGGTTTTCCATGGAAGGAGTAACAGAATCGTATGCAATTTCCTATCCATTTGGAGATTGTCTGTTTGGAAATAGCTTTTCCTTCCCTTCCTGTTGCATAGGCTACAAAAGTTGGTCAGTCTTTCTGCTATTTTTGTTCTGTCCAAGTAGTAGCGTAGCTGTCTATGTACATCCAAGGTATGCAGTATTCTTTCCCTCTGTTTTGTGGGTTGGGAAAGAAGGTAGGTAGGTGGATTGCCTGGTTTAAAGACACTCTGGATACCACCTTAGGCATAAATGTAGGATTAGTCCTCATGGACACTCTATCTTGGTGGAAGATTAGGAAGGGTTGCACTGCCATTAAGGCCTGTAGTTCTGAAACCCTCCTTGCTGAAGTAATTGCCAGTAGGAAAGCAGTTTTCCATGACAGGTGTTGTAGGTCTGCTGTTGCTGCTGGTTCAAAGGGTGATGGTGTCAACTTTTCTAGCACAAAGTTTAAGTCCCAAGCTGGTAATGGTGGTTTCCTTGGAGGTTTTACATTCTTGATTCCTCTGAGGAACTGCCTGAGCCAAGGGTGCGAAAAAACAGGTGGATCAAAGCTGTATTCTGCTGAAATAGCTGATGCATGTATCTTGATGGAGGAGTAGGACAGGCCTGAATGAAGAAGTTCGGCCAGATACTCCAGAATGTTAGGCATATCTATGTTTGACACATCTTTTCCTCTTTCCATACTCCAAATGACAAACCTTTTCCATTTTCCAGCATAGTTCCTTCTTGTTGAAGGTCTGCGTGCTTCAAGAATAATGTCTTTAACTCTTTGGGAAAGTTCTGGATTAGCTGCTGCTATGTGATGTTCCATGCAGTCAGTTGCAACGTTTTTAGGTTTGGATGTATGATGCTGTAGTTGTTCTGAGTTAACATCAAAGGCATCAGGGGTATTGGCCACATATTGTTCCGAGACATGCTCTTCAGCAGTAGGTACCAGTGTTGTCTTGGCCAGTTTGGAGCTATCAGGATTATCCTTGGACGTTCTTCCTTGATTTTTAGTAGTACTTTGTGTATCAAGGGAAGAGGTGGGAATGCATATGCTGTTAGGCCTTTCCAGCTGAAGGAGAGCGAATCCACTTTCCATGCTAGTGGGTGGAATGTCCTTGTGCAGAACTTTTTGAGCTGGTGATTGAGAGGTGATGCGAATAGATCTATCTGAGGCATTCCCCATTTCTTTGAGATGGTCTTGAATATGTCCGGGTGCAGCTTCCATTCGTGGGCATCCGATGTGGTTCTGCTTAATATGTCTGCTAGAGTATTTTCTTTTCCCGGTACAAATATTGCCTGTAACTGGATGTTGTAGCTGAGTGCCAGGGTCCACAGCTCCAAAGTCATTCTGCATAGGGGTATGAATGAGTGCCTCCCTGTTTGTTGATGTACCACATGACTGTGGTGTTGTCTGTCCTTATCATCAACTGGCCCTCTTGGAGAAATGGTTTGAACTTTTGGATTGCCAGTTTTACTGCCAGCATTTCTTTTAGGTTGATGTGCAGGTGAAGTTGATCCTGTGTCCACAATCCTTGCACGCATTTGTCCAGCATGTGGGCCCCCATCCTAGGTCTGAAGCGTCTGTTGTGATGGTCTGGCTTGCTTGACATCTGCGAAAGGGTAGGCCTGGGTTTGACTGACATGCCTGAGCCCACCATAGGAACTCCTGCTTTAAGCATGGAATTAGTGGGATTTCTGTTTCTAGGCTGTGTCTGTGTTGGGACCATAAATTCTTTAGGTACCACTGTAGTTTTCTCATATGTAGTCTGGCAAATGGGACCAAGATTATGCATGATGCCATGAAGCCCAAGGCCTGCAGTACTTTTCTTGCTGTTAACGTGTTCAGTTTTGTTAGTGCCAAGAAGTAAAGAGGGAGTTCTTTTGTTTTTCTGTAGTCAGGAATGCCATTTGTTTTACTGTGTCCAATTCAGCCCAAGAATGTCCTTGTTTGGGATGGTATCAGCCTTGACTTTTGTAAATTGACTGTGTATCCCAGTGCTTGTAGCAAGTAAATGACCCTTTGTAAATCTGTTGTCAGCTTGCTTTTGTTGTCCCTTGTAGCAGGCAGTCGTCCAGGTATGGGTAAATTTGAATTCCCTGTAGTCTGCAATGGGCGATTACTGATGCCAGGCATTTTGTGAATACTCTGGGCAGTAGATAAGCCAAAGGGCAATGCTGAGAATTGATAGTGCTCTGATCCTGCAAGAAATCTGAGGTATCTTCTGCAGATTGGTCGAATGGGGACGTGCAGGTATGCCTCCTTGAGATCTAGAGTTACCAGCCAAGACTCCTTGCCCAGCATGGGAAGAAGTTGCTGTAGGGTCAGCATTTTGAATTTTGGGACAATGATGTATGTATTTAAGGTGGACAGGTCGAGAATTGGTCTCCAACTTTTTTCCTTTCTTGGAACTAGGAATAGTCTGGAGTAGAACCCCTTTCCTTGCTCTGCTGTTGGCACTCTTTCCACAGCTCTCATGTTTGCTAACTCCATTATCTTTTGTAGTGCCTCTGTTTTTTGATTTGGAGGTAGATTTGGCATTCCTCTTTTGACTGGTAAAGTGTGGAAGTGAAACCGGTAACCTTGATCTATGGTTTGTAAAATCCACTTGTCTCTTGTTATGTAGTGCCAGTTCTTTGAAAATAAGGTTAACTTTCCACCTAGAGGAGCTGCTATTTGTTCCCTGGTAGGCGGATTTAGGGTTAAGTCACTGTGGTTGTGCTGATGTAGTGGCAGTGGTTGTGTCTGTGCCTCTGTTGTTACCTTGCCACTGTCGTCCTCTGTAGGCACCTCCTCTGGATTGGTTTCTGCCTCTGGAACGTCTATTCCTTCCCCTTTGAAATTTTGTGGAGTCAGGAAAGGACCAATTTTTGGCAGGCCAGTTCCTGCTAAACCTTGGGGTTGAACCTGCAAGAAATCTTTAACCGTTTGAACAGATTTTGCCTTTTCTTCCATTTTCTTCATAACCTGCTGGGCAGGTGTACCAAACAAACTTGTCTTATCCATAGGAGCATCTAGCAACTTAGCTTTAACATGATCCGGTAAAGCTTGCTCCTTTAGCCATGCATGCCTTCTTATCACTGTGCCAGTCATGGCTGATCTAAATGAAGCCTCCAGTGCATCATAGCCACATTTTAAGGAATGGTTGCTAACCTGTTGTATGTTATTTACCATTTCTAATACATATTTCTTATCAAGAGATTCATCAGTGGTTAGTTTTTAGTTAACTGATCAAGCATAAACTCTTGGTATTGTATCATGTGAAACTGACAGTTTAAAGCTCTAGCTGAGAGAGTAGCTGAAGTGTAGACCTTTTTACCCCATCTGTCTAATGACCTTGCTTCCCTTTCAGAAGGAATAGGGTTTTAGCTATGGTCGCGGCTACTGCCTTGGGACCCTGGGATATAGTTCGGGTCTGCAAGTGGGGCCTTGTAAAGGTGGTGATGAGTATCTGGCACCCTGTAAAATCTGTCTGGTTTGGCAGGGGCTGGGGGTAAAGAATCTGGAGCGGAGCAGACATCATTGAAAGCATCATCCACCACAGAGAACAGGAGGTATAGCTAAGGGCCTGTGCTGTGGGAGGTGCAGAAAGGTCCTAAGTCTTTTTCTGGAGTCTGGAAAATCCTGTTGCTGCCATTGGAACTGCTCTCGCATGGCATGTAAGGTTTCACCAAAGGAGAATTCTTCTGGTGGGGAAGCAGCTGGAATGGATTCTTCAGCATCAGAATCTTCAAAATTGGAGAAAGGAGCCTCTGGCTGGTCCGTTATGTCTGATTCGTCAGCAGAATCATCAGAGGACACTGGCTCAGGGGGCTCTGCCCTAGGTCTCTTCTCTGGGGCTGAGAGGCCCTGTCTGGGTGAGATTGAGATCCTCTAATTAATGAAATTAAATCTTCTGCCAAAGTAAGCATTTGAGAACTAGAAGAGGGCCTGGTTGTGGGGGGTTTAACAGGCACTGTCTTAGTAGTCTTGGCTGCTTTAGCCCTGGCGAAGGCCTTAATGGACATGGCTGCTGGAGGCCTAGCAGCACCACGTGCTGGGGTAGAGACATCCAAGGGAATGGTGTCTGATAAGTCAGTGGCAACCACTGTAGTGGATAAAATTTCTGAGGCCGATTCAAGAGTGGTAGCAGGGGCCTCAGTTGTAGAGATAGGTTCAGCTGTACTTTGATCAGTTTTCTCAGTTTCGGCCGAAACCGAGACACTCGCGGTTTGCTTAACCATGGTTTCGGCCGAAACCGCGGACCGCGAGTGTCGGTCTTTATCTTTGCGTTTTTTGGCAGATCGGGTAGTCAGAGGATCCGACGGCATAATGTACGCAAAATCAGAACCGAAAAACTGTTCAGCAAACTCCGACCGGCGCCTAAGCGTTCGTCGGTTGAAAGAAGCACAGGCCGAACAGGCTGCTACGTCGTGGGCTGGGCCTAAACAAGGCAGACAATAAGAGTGGAAATCTTTATGAGGTATTTGTTTCCCACAGGTTAAACAATTATTAACTTTTTCTGACATCGGCTGAGGCAAGAAAGAGTCCCCAACGGGGTACTTAGCTTTAGATGTCTTCGAAGTAGTATTCGGTAGAAGTAATCTCTGGATCCGACCGACCGGCACTTGCGAACAGCTTCTGCTTGGCCACGCGCAAGAAAGACTGAGGAAAATGGCGCCGGCTGATGCTTTATACCGAAGACCAACAGAGATGACGTCGGGTGAAGGCGACATCAGCGAAGCGGACCCGGACTTTGGAATCCGGCCGACTGAAGGGCTGCCTGACGACAGGACAACCCGGTTGTTATGACTGCAGATGCATCCATGAAGGACATCTGGGGGAAAAGCATATAGTAAGCCGGTGGGCCAAGGATGGACTAGTGCGTCCATAGGGCTCTCCCCCGGAGCCGGAGTGAGGGAGAAAAACTTTTTGCACTTCGCATTCAGCGGGGTTGCGAAGAGGTCACAACAAGGAATTCCCCATTTGCTGAAAATCTGATTTGCAACCGTAATGTTCAGAGACCACTCGTGTGGAGAGAGGATAGTTCTGCTCAGTCTGTCGGCTATCACATTGGACTTGCCAGGGATATGAGTTGCCACTAGAAATCGTTTGGTCGACACTGCCCATTCCCAAACTCTCATGGCCTCTCTGCAAAGGGGGTAGGATCTGGTCCCTCCCTGCTTGTTCAGGTACCAGACTACTGACATGTTGTCGGAGTGAACGGCAATTACGCCCTGAGGGAGATAATCGTGAAGGGCTTGTAGGGACAGAAACACCGCCCTCATTTCTAAGATGTTGATATGAAGTAGGGTCCTCTTCCGAATGCCATTTGCCTTGGACTGACCTGCCCAGGGAATGCCCCCCCCCCACCCCATCTGGGAGGCGTCCGTAGTCAAAGTGGCCACAGGAGGAGGTGGAACAAAGGGTCGTCCCTGATCCAGATTGGAGGGCACCAGCCACCAGCGAAGGTCCCATTTGCAGGTTTCCGTGATCCATATGAGGTGACTGAGAGGGAGATCCTACTGTGTTGAAAGAAGCCACTGGAGAATTCTCATGTGCAACCTTGCTAGGGGAACTAGAAGAACCGTGGCGGACATAGATCCCAATAGCTGCAGGACCATTCTGGCTGGGGCTTTGGATCTGGGAAGTAAGGCTCGAACTTGAGCCTGTATGGTTTGTATCCTTTCTGTAGGTAGATATACCCGCATTCGGTTTGAGTCTATCTCTACTCCGATGAATCTTATGCGTTGAGATGGCAGCAACACAGACTTTAGCCAATTGAAGGTGATTCCAAGGGAAGTGCCCAGAGATATTGTGGCTTGTAGGCTCCACGATAGTAGATGCTTGGAGGTGGCAGTTAGGAGCCAGTCGTCTAGATACGGAAACACCTGGAATCCTAGACTTCTCAGGTGAGCAGTCACGACCGCCAAACATTTGGTGAACACCCTGGGGGCTGTGGTGAGACCAAAGGGCAGCGCGCGGAACTGAAAATGACTGTCTCCTAGGCTGAAGCGCAGATGTCTCCTGGACGCTTGATGTACCAGGATAGTACAGTTTTGTACCTACCATAAATGTAGATGTCCGAACTGGATAGCATCTGCAGTCATAACAACTGGGTTGTCCTGTCGTCAGGCAGCCCTTCAGTCGGCCGGATTCCAAAGTCCGGGTCCGGCTTCGGCTGATGTCGCACTTCACCCGACGTCATCTCTGTTGGTCTTCGGGTATAAAGGCATCAGCCGACGACATTTTCCTCAGTGTTTCTTGCCCCAGATGCCAGAAGCCCTCTTGGAGGCTAAAATTTTGGATAGATGCCAATGTTTCCAAAAAGATAGAGGTAAACACAAACATAAGCATGTATGTACATATATACAAACAAATACACCATAAAAGACTCCCCACCAGCTAGCTATTAGGAGGGTAAACACCCTAGGAGTACCACAGAGGGAAGGAGGGAGGTAATCCTGACTGCAGATGCTATCCAGTTCGGACATCTACATTTATGGTAGGTACAAAACTGTACTATGTCCTTCATGGATGCATCTGCAGTCATAACAACTGGGTAGAATACCATAGCCAACTAGGGAGGAGGATAAAGGTAAATTATGGTGTGTTTAGGATCCCTTGCAGTACAGCAGTGGCAAACCCTGCTCGGGATCTGGAATATAGAGGCAAATTGTAATGTTTGGCAAATGTATGCACGGAGGTCCAAGTAGCCGCCTCAATAATGTCTTTGGTTGCCACTCCTCGTAAGAAGGCTGTGGTAGTGGCTGTTGCCCTTGTAGAATGAGGTCTTATGTTCTGTGGAATTGGTTTTCCATGGAAGGAGTAACAGAATCGTATGCAATTTCCTATCCATTTGGAGATTGTCTGTTTGGAAATAGCTTTTCCTTCCCTTCCTGTTGCATAAGCTACGAAAAGTTGGTCAGTCTTTCTGCTATTTTTTGTTCTGTCCAAGTAGTAACGTAGCTGTCTATGTACATCCAAGGTATGCAGTATTCTTTCCCCTCTGTTTTGTGGGTTGGGAAAGAAGGTAGGCAGGTGGATTGCCTGGTTTAAAGACACTCTGGATACCACCTTAGGCATAAATGTAGGATTAGTCCTCATGGACACTCTATCTTGGTGGAAGATTAGGAAGGGTTGCACCGCCATTAAGGCCTGTAGTTCTGAAACCCTCCTTGCTGAAGTGATTGCCAGTAGGAAAGCAGTTTTCCATGACAGGTGTTGTAGGTCTGCTGTTGCTGCTGGTTCAAAGGGTGATAGTGTCAACTTTTCTAGCACAAAGTTTAAGTCCCAAGCTGGTAATGGTGGCTTCCTTGGAGGTTTTACATTCTTGATTCCTCTGAGAAATTGCCTGAGCAAAGGGTGCGAAAAAACAGGTGGATCAAAGCTGTATTCTGCTGAAATAGCTGATGTATGTATCTTGATGGAGGAGTAGGACAGGCCTGAATGAAGAAGTTCGGCCAGGTACTCCAGAATGTTAGGCATATCTATGTTTGACACATCTATTCCTCTTTCAGTACTCCAAATGACAAACCTTTTCCATTTTCCAGCATAGTTCCTTCTTGTTGAAGGTCTGCGTACTTCAAGAATAATGTCTTTAACTCTTTGGGAAAGCTCTGTGTTAGCTGCTGCTATGTGATGTTCCATGCAGTCAGTTGCAACGTTTTTAGGTTTGGATGCATGATGCTGTAGTTGTTCTGAGTTAACATCAAAGGCATCAGGAATTGGCCACATATTGTTCGAGACATGCTCCTCAGTAGTGGGTACCAGTGTTGTCTTGGCCAGTTTGGAGCTATCAGGATTATCCTTGGACGTTCCTCCTTGATTTTTAGTAGTACTTTGTGTATCAAGGAAGAGGTGGGAATGCATATGCTGTTAGGCCTTTCCAGCTGAAGGAGAGCGAATCCACTTTCCATGCTAGTGGGTGGAATGTCCTTGTGCAGAATTTGAGCTGGTGATTGAGAGCGATGCGAATAGATCTATCTGAGGCATTCCCCATTTCTTTGAGATGGTTTTGAAGATGTCCGGGTGCAGCTTCCATTCGTGGGCATCGAAGTGGCTCTGCTTAGTATGTCTGCTAGAGTATTTTCTTTTCGGTACAAATATTGCCTGTAACTGGATGTTGTAGCTGAGTGCCAGGGTCCACAGCTCCAAAGTCATTCTGCATAGGGGTATGAATGAGTGCCTCCCTGTTTGTTGATGTACCACATGACTGTGGTGTTGTCTGTCCTTATCATCAACTGGCCCTCTTTGAGAAATGGTTTGAACTTTTGGATTGCCAGTTTTACTGCCAGCATTTCTTTTAGGTTGATGTGCAGGTGAAGTTGATCCTGTGTCCAGAGTCCTTGCACGCATTTGTCCAGCATGTGGGCCCCCATCCTAGGTCTGAAGCGTCTGTTGTGATGGTCTGGCTTGCTTGACATCTGCGAAAGGGTAGGCCTGGGTTTGACTGGCATGCCTGAGCCCACCATAGGAGCTCCTGTTTTAAGCATGGAATTAGTGGGATTTCTGTTTCCAGGCTGTGTCTGTGTTGGGACCATAAATTCTTTAGGTACCACTGTAGTTTTCTCATATGTAGTCTGGCAAATGGGACCAAGATTATGCATGATGCCATGAAGCCCAAGGCCTGGAGTACTTTCCTTGCTGTTAACTTGTTCAGTTTTGTTAGTGCCAAGAAGTAAAGAGGGAGTTCTTTTTGTTTTTCTGTAGTTAGGAATGCCATTTGTTTCACTGTGTCCAATTCCACGCCCAAGAAGGTCCTTGTTTGGGATGGTATCAGCCTTGACTTTTGTAAATTGACTGTGTATCCCAGTGCTTGTAGCAAGTAAATGACCCTTTGTAAATCTGTTGTCAGCTTGCTTTTGTTGTCCCCTTGTAGTAAGCAGTCGTCCAGGTATGGGTAAATTTGAATTCCCTGTAGTCTGCAATGTGCGATTACTGATGCCAGGCATTTTGTGAATACTCTGGGCGCAGTAGATAAGCCAAAGGGCAATGCTGAGAATTGATAGTACTCTGATCCTGCAAGAAATCTGAGGTATCTTCTGCAGATTGGTCGAATGGGGACGTGCAGGTATGCCTCCTTGAGATCTAGAGTTACCAGCCAACACTCCTTGCCCAGCATGGGAAGAAGTTGCTGTAAGGTCAGCATCTTGAATTTGGGGACAATGATGTATGTATTTAAGGTGGACAGGTCGAGAATTGGTCTCCAACTTTTTTCCTTTCTTGGAACTAGGAATAGTCTGGAGTAGAACCCCTTTCCTTGCTCTGCTGTTGGCACTCTTTCCACAGCTCTCATGTTTGCTAACTCCATTATCTGTTGTAGAGCCTCTGTTTTTTGATTTGGAGGTAAATTTGGCATTCCTCTTTTGACTCGTAAAGTGTGGAAGTGGAACCGGTAGCCTTGATCTATGGTTCGTAGAATCCACTTGTCTTTTGTTATGTAGTGCCAGTTCTTTGAAAATAAGGTTAACTTTCCGCCTAAAGGAGCTGCTATTTGTTCCCTGGTAGGCGGATGTAGGGTTAAGTCACTGTGGTTGTGTTGATGTGGTGGCAGAGGTTGTGTCTGTGCCTCTGTTGTTACCTTGCCACTGTCGTCCTCTGTAGGCACCTCCTCTAGATTGGTTTCTGCCTCTGGTACGTCTGTTCCTGCCCCTTTGAGATCTTGTGGAGTCAGGAAAGGACCAATTTTTGGCAGGCCAGTTCCTGCTAAACCTTGGGGGTTGTACCTGCAAGAAATCTTTAACCGTTTGGACAGATTTTGCCTTTTCTTCCATTTTCTTCATAACCTGCTGGGCAGGTGTACCAAACAAACTTGTCTTATCCATAGGAGCATCTAGCAACTTAGCTTTAACATGATCCGGTAAAGCTTGCTCTTTTAGCCATGCATGCCTTCTTATCACTGTGCCAGTCATGGCTGATCTAAATGAAGCCTCCAGTGCATCATAGCCACATTTTAAGGAATGGTTACTAACCTGCTGTATGTTATTTACCATTTCTAATACATATTTCTTATCAAGAGATTCATCAGTGGTTAGCTTTTTAGTTAATTGATCAAGCATAAACTCTTGGTATTGTATCATGTGAAACTGACAGTTTAAAGCTCTAGCTGAGAGAGTAGCTGAAGTGTAAACCTTTTTACCCCATCTGTCTAATGACCTTGCTTCCCTTTCAGAAGGAATAGGGTTTTTAGCTATGGTCGCGGCTACTGCCTTGGGACCCTGGGATATAGTTTCTGGGTCTGCAAGTGGGGCCTTGTAAAGGTGGTGATGAGTATCTGGCACCCTGTAAAATCTGTCTGGTTTGGCAGGGGCTGGGGGTAAAGAATCTGGAGAGGAGCAAACATCATTGAAGGCATCATCCACCACAGAGAGAACAGGAGGTATAGCTAAGGGCCTGTGCTGTGGAAGGTGCAGAAAGGTCCTAAGTCTTTTTCTGGAGTCTGAAAAATCCTGTTGCTGCCATTGGAACTGCTCTCGCATGGCATGTAAGGTTTCTCCAAAGTAGAATTCTTCTGGTGGGGAAGCAGCTGGAATGGAATCTTCAGCATCAGAATCTTCAAAATTGGAGAAAGGAGCCTCTGGCTGGTCAGTTATGTCTGATTCATCAGCAGAATCATCAGAGGACACTGGCCCAGGGGGCTCTGCCCTAGGTCTCTTCTCTGGGGGCTGATAGGCCCTGTCTGGGTGAGGTTGAGTTCCTCTGATTAATGAAATTAAATCTTCTGCCAAAGTAAGCATTTGAGAACTAGCAGAGGGCCTGGTAGTGGGGGGTTTAACAGGCACTGTTTTAGTAGTCTTGGCTGCTTTAGCCCTGGCGAAGGCCTTAATGGACATGGCTGCTGGAGGCCTAGCTGCACCACGTGCTGGGGTAGAGACATCCAAGGGAATGGTGTCTGATAAATCAGTGGCAACCACCGTAGTGGATAAAATTTCTGAGGCCGATTCAAGAGTGGTAGCAGGGGCCTCAGTTGTAGAGATGGATTCAGCTGTACTTTGAGCAGTTTTCGGTTTCAGCGAAACCGAGACACTCGCTTGCTTAACCGTGGTTTCGGCGAAACCGCGGACCGATGTCAGTCTTTATCTTTGCGTTTTTTGGCAGATTGGGAAGTCGGGGGATCCGACGGCATAATGTACGCAAAATCAGAACCGAAAAACTGTTCTGCAAACTCCGACCGACGCCTAAGCGTTCGTCGGTTGAAGGAAGCACAGGCCGAACAGGCTGCTACGTCGTGGGCTGGGCCTAAACAAGGCAGGCAATGAGAGTGGAAATCTTTATGAGGTATTTGTTTCCCACAGGTTAAACAATTATTAACTTTTTCTGACATCGGCTGAGGCAAGAAAGGTTCCCCAACGGGGTACTTAGCTTTAGAAGTCTTCGAAGTAGTATTCGGTAGAAGTAATCTCTGGATCCGACTGACCGGCACTTGCGAACAGCTTCTGCTTCGGGCGCCACGCGGCAAGAAAGACTATGGAAAATGGCGTCGGCTGATGCCTTTATACCCGAAGACCAACAGAGATGACGTCGGGTGAAGTGCGACATCAGCCGAAGCCGGACCCGGACTTTGGAATCCGGCCGACTGAAGGGCTGCCTGACGACAGGACAACCCAGTTGTTATGACTGCAGATGCATCCATGAAGGACATATGGTAATAAGCGTCCTTGAGATCTATGGAGCACATCCAAACACCTTTCTCCAGCAGTGGGAGAATGGATTGTAGGGTGACCATTCGGAACTTGGACTTTTTGACTGAACGATTTAGAATGCTGAGATCCAAAATGGGCCTCAAGTCCCCGGTCTTTTTTGGCACCAAAAAGAATCTTGAGTAAGTCCCTAATCCGATCTGGTCTGCGGGGACCAGTTGGATGACTCCTTTTTGAAGCAGCTTTGAAACTTCTAAGGCTGCAATTTCCCATTGACTGGGTGGCAGTCCGGGATTTTTTTTGGACTGAGGTGGGGAGTGAGAAAAGGGGATGGCGTAACCTCCGGCGATAATTCGAAGCACCCATCGGTCCTGAGTGATACCTTCCCAGGCTTTTAGGTGCCTCGAAAAACGACCCCCGACTGGCTCCAGAGCTGCACAGTCAGGCAATCCCTCAGGGACTGTGAAAGGCTGAAGAGCCACGAAAGGACTCGTGGTCTCCAGTGTTGCGGGGGCCTCTGCCGCCTCTGGGACGGCGTCTTCCAGAAGAATTTCCCCCTCCTCTGCCTCTAGAAGGGGGATCGTCCCGCTGTGAGGGATAAGACTTCTGAGATCTACGGAACCACATTTTCCCTCCTCTTTTAGCCTTGGGGTAAGGCCGAAAGGGAGTGTAAAATTGTGCCCCTATGGCAGTCAAAGTCTAACCTTCTTGCTCGCAGCGGGTCAATGTGTCCTTTACCTTGGGTCCAAACAAAGAGGACCCATCAAAGGGGGCGTCGGCAAAGGAAGACTTGAAGGCTTCCGCAAAATGACACAGGCAGAGCCAGGCTTGCTTCCGTAGAGCAATACCTGTACCCGCAACTCTACTCGCCCCTTCGGCCGCATAAGAAATGAGCCTCATGGACGAGTTTGATATGGATGACAGTGTAGCCAACTGAGAGCCAACCGTCTGGGCCAGCTGCTCAGGTAGGTTACCCAAGAGGGTATCTGAAAGCTCCTTGATCAGATCCCTCTGAAATCTGGTGAAGTGCGTTAAATAGTTCAGGGACCTTAAAGTAAAGGCCGCTGAACTTAGGGTGCGCTTACCGTACTGATCCATGCTTACATCTTGCTAGGTAGCAGATGCCACCACCAAGGCATCTACAGCCACACCTTTCGTCAAAAACTCCTTTTCTGGGGGTGCTGACAGGAACTTATTTGGGCGAGCAGGCACTGGTTCCACAGAGTCTGGGTGTTCCCACGCCCTTCGACAGATCAAATCTAGGAGCTCGTCGAAGGGCGGAGACACCCAGGAGGCGGAGGGCTGAGCCCCGAAGGCCTTAAGGAACACCGACTCGTCAGCAGAAGGGGGTTTGGATTGCCAGCCGCCTCGTTGTTTGAGGGCTTCCAGGATGTCTGTAAAGGAGACATCATCTGAGGACGACTTAGGGGACCCCTCTGCATCATCAAGATCAGTGTCTGACGTGAGAGACTCATCGGGGGAGTCAACGTGCTTCCTCTTGCACGATCTTTTCCTTGGGGGTTCCTCCGAAGAAGCTTCAGAGGGACCTCCAGGAGGGGGGGAACCCCCAGTAGGGGTGACCTCAGGCCCCGGGGCTCCGCTGTCTAAGGACAGGGGGACTGCCAAAGACCCAGTCTCCATATGCAGGGAAGGTGCTGGAGAGACAGTGGAGGTAGCCAAAGAGGATTTGGCTAAAGCACTCCTCATGGCCCTGAAGGCCGGACCACCAGAATCCTGGGTAGGTCCCACCTCCATGGCCACAACAGTAGACGGTACCCCCGCAGCCGACGCACCGAGAGGAAGGCTTGGGACCGAAAACATCAGTCCCGAAGCGTCCCCCCTGGGGCCGACAGAGGAGGTCCGCGTACCGAACTCTGTCTCGAGAGCCGGGGTTGGAGTATGGGTCGGGCCCGACCCGAAAACCTCCATCGGCTCCACCAGCACCGGCTCCAACGGTGCCGAGGCTGTTGGAGGAGGAACCATAACTACAGGGTGGACCATCAGCTCCGGCGAATGGGCTGGAGCCGAAACTAACTTTTGGAACACAGGAGACTGGAAAAGTCTTAGGAGCACCCTGTCGATGTCCGAATCAGACATCTTGGAGGATCTAGATGAAACCGATCGGGTCCGAACCGACTTCTCCATCGGCTCCAAAGGACTGGGGGACCGGCTCCGAATGGACTCGACCAAAATCGGTTCTGAGGGAGATCCCAAAACAATTTCCCTCAGTGCCGAGGAGGGCTTCGGCGCCGAAGAGGAAGAGTCTGAGCCGGCAACCCTCATCGGCTCCAATATCAGTGGAGCCGATGAAGGTGACCCCGCCTCTCGGCCCAGTCCTCTGCTCCGAAACCAGAGGAGTCGAGACTGGAGGCATCGAGGCAGACCGTTCCGCCCTCGGCTCCGAAGTCCGTGTAGCCGATGGAGAAGCCTGCCTAGGTTTCTTAGCAGTCGGTTCCGACGGGCTGGTCGGAGCCGACGCTTTCTTCTTCTTCTTGGTAGGAGAGGATGAGGAAGATAAGGCCTCCTCAAAGGAGGGTTTAATCAGCCCTATCAATATTAATTTATTCTTCCTCTCTTGGAGGACTCTAGATGAAAAGGCGTGACACACGCTACAGGACTCCTGTAGGTGCTTGGCGCCTAAACAATATCACGAGTGGTCATCGGTTATAGACATTTTATAACCGCACCTCGTGCACTTTTTGAACCCAGAGGGTCTATGTTCTTTTGACATAATGACTATCAAAAAACAATAAAAGTAGTTAAGTAGCACTATCTACTCACGAATGAAGATTTTACCAGAATACAAAAAAAATATTAACCAACTTTTTTTTTTTTTTTTTTAAGACAGAATACAATACAATATCAGACAAAAATACTGAAAAGGAGGGCCAAGACCCTCTAAGTTAAACAGGTACTTGACCTCCTTGAAAAAATAATAGACACTAGCTAAAGAATAGGGGAAGGCCCCTCTAACTTAAACGGGAAACCTTTCCCTTAATCAAACACACAATTTTCCACAACAAATTGCACCAAAACACACTCGTACGACAACAATAGCTGTTAAAACAGCTTTTGGGGTAAGAATGAGAAATTTCCTGACAGGAAACTTTGAAAGAAAAAGTACAGTTTTGTACCTACCATAAATGTAGATGTCCGAACTGGATAGCATCTGCAGTCATAACAACTGGGTTGTCCTGTCGTCAGGCAGCCCTTCAGTCGGCCGGATTCCAAAGTCCGGGTCCGGCTTCGGCTGATGTCACACTTCACCCGACGTCATCTCTGTTGGTCTTCGGGTATAAAGGCATCAGCCGACGCCATTTTCCTCAGTGTTTCTTGCCCCAGATGCCAATTGCCCTCTTGGAAGGCTAAAATTTGGATGAATGCCAATGTTTCCAAAAAGGTAGAAGACAAACACAAAAAATAAGTATGTATGTACATATATACAAACAAATACACCATAAGAGACCCCACCAGCTAGCTATTAGGAGGGTAAACACCCTAGGAGTACCACAGAGGGAAGGAGGGAGGGTAATCCTGACTGCAGATGCTATCCAGTTCGGACATCTACATTTATGGTAGGTACAAAACTGTACTATGTCCTTCATGGATGCATCTGCAGTCATAACAACTGGGTAGAATACCATAGCCAACTAGGGAGGAGGAAAAACTAGATTATGGTGTGGTTAGGATCCCTTGCAGTACAGCAGTGGCAAACCCTGCTCGGGATCTAGAATAGAGAGGTAAATTATAATGCTTGGCAAATGTATGCACGGAGGTCCAAGTAGCCGCCTCAATAATGTCTTTGGTTGCCACTCCTCGTAAGAAGGCTGTGGTAGTGGCTGTTGCCCTTGTAGAATGAGGCCTTATGTTCTGTGGAATTGGTTTTCCATGGAAGGAATAACAGAATCGTATGCAATTTCCTATCCATTTGGAGATTGTCTGTTTGGAAATAGCTTTTCCTTCTCTTCCTGTTGCATAGGCTACAAAAGCTGGTCAGTTTTTCTGCTACTTTTTGTTCTGTCCAGGTAGTAGCGTAGCTGTCTATGTACATCCAATGTGTGTAGTATTCTTTCCCCTCTGTTTTGTGGGTTGGGAAAGAAGGCAGGTAGGTGGATTGCCTGGTTTAAGGACACTCTGGATACCACCTTAGGCATAAATGTAGGATTAGTCCTCATGGACACTATCTTGGTGGAAGATTAGGAAGGGCTGTACTGCCATTAGGGCCTGAAGTTCAGAAACCCTCCTTGCTGAGGTTATTGCCAGAAGGAAAGCAGTTTTCCGCGATAGATGTTGTAGGTCTGCTGTTGCTACTGGTTCAAAGGTGCGAGTGTCAACTTTTCTAGCACAAAGTTCAAATCCCAAGCTGGCAATGGTGGTTTCCTTGGAGGTTTTACATTCTTGATTCCTCTGAGGAACTGCCTGAGTAAAGGATGTGAAAAGACAGGTGGATCAAAACTGTATTCTGCTGATATAGCTGATGCATGTATCTTGATGGAGGAATAGGACAGGCCTGTATGTAGAAGCTCTGCCAAGTACTCCAGAATGTTAGCCATATCTATATTTGACACATCTTTTCCTCTTTCAGTACTCCAAATGACAAACCTTTTCCATTTTCCTGCATAATTCCTTCTTGTTGAAGGTCTGCGGGCTTCTAGGATAATGTCTTTAACCCTTTGGGAAAGTTCTGGATTAGTTGCTGCTATGTGATGTTCCATGCAGTCAGTTGCAACGTTTTTAGGTTCGGATGCATGATGCTGTAGTTGTTCTGAGTTAACATCAAAGGCATCAGGGTATTGACCACAAGTTGTTCGAGACATGCTTCTCAGCAATGGGTACCAGTGTTGTCTTGGCCAGTTTGGAGCTATCAGGGTTATCCTTGGGCGTTCCTCCTTGATTTTTAGTAATACCTTGTGTATCAAGGGAAGAGGAGGGAATGCATATGCTGTTAGGCCTTTCCAGCTGAAGGAGAGCGAATCCACTTTCCATGCCAGTGGGTGGAATGTCCTTGTGCAGAATTTTTGAGCTGGTGATTGAGAGGGAAGCGAATAGATCTATCTGAGGCATTCCCCATTTCTTTGAGATGGTCTTGAAGATGTCCGGATGTAGCATCCATTCGTGGGCATCGATGTGGTTCTGCTTAACATGTCTGCTAGAGTATTCTCCTTTCCGGTACAAACATTGCCTGTAACTGGATGTTGTAGCTGAGTGCCAGGTTCCAAAGCTCCAAAGTCATTCTGCATAGGGGTATGAATGAGTGCCTCCCTGTTTGTTGATGTACCACATGACTGTGGTGTTGTCTGTCCTTATCATCAAATGGCCTTCTTTGAGAAATGGTCTGAAGTTTTGGATTGCCAGTTTTACTGCCAGCATCTCTTTTAGGTTGATGTGCAGGTGAAGTTGATCCTGGGTCCACAAACCTTGCACGCATTTGTCCAACATGTGAGCCCCCCATCCTAGGTCTGAGGCGTCTGTTGTGATGGTCTGATTTGCTTGACAGCTGCGAAAGGGTAGTCCCGGGTTTGACTGGCATGCTTGAGCCCACCATAGGAACTCCTGTTTTAAGCATGGAATTAGTGGAATTTCTGCTTCTAGGCTGTGACTGTGTTGAGACCATAAATTCTTTAGATAGCACTGCAGTTTTCTCATATGTAGACTGGCATGTGGGACCAAGATTATGCATGATGCCATGAAGCCCAAGGCCTGCAGTACTTTTCTTGCTGTTAACTTGTTCTGTTTTGTTAGAGCCAAGAAGTAAAGAGGGAGTTCTTTTTGTTTTTCTGCAGTTAGGAATGCCATTTGTCTTACTGTGTCCAATTCTGCGCCCAAGAATGTCCTTGTTTGGGATGGTATCAGCCTTGACTTTTGTAAATTGACTGTGTATCCCAGTGCTTGTAGCAAGTAAATGACCCTTTGTAAATCTGTTGTCAGCTTGCTCTTGTTGTCCCCTTGTAGCAGGCAGTCGTCCAGGTATGGGTAAATTTGGATTCCCTGTAGTCTGCAGTGGGCGATTACTGATGCCAGGCATTTTGTGAATACTCTGGGCAGTAGATAAGCCAAAGGGCAATGCTGAGAATTGATAATGCTCTGATCCTGCAAGAAATCTGAGGTATCTTCTGCATATTGGTCGAATGGGGACGTGCAGGTATGCCTCCTTGAGATCTAGAGTCACCAGCCAACACTCCTTGCCCAGCATGGGAAGAAGTTGCTGTAGGGTCAGCATTTTGAATTTTGGGACAATGATGTATGTATTTAAGGTGGACAGGTCGAGAATAGGTCTCCAACTTTTTGCTTTCTTGGAACTAGGAATAGTCTGGAGTAGAATCCTTTTCCTTGTTCTGTAATTGGCACTCTTTCCACAGCTCTCATCTTTGCTAATTGCATTATCTGTTGTAGAGCTTCTGTTTTTGATTTGGAGGTAGGTTTGGTATTCCTCTTTTGACTGGTAAAGTGTGGAAGTGGAACCGGTAGCCTTGATCTATGGTTTGCAAAATCCACTTGTCTTTTGTGATGTAGTGCCAGTTTTCAAAAATAAGGTTAATTTGCCGCCTAATGGAGCTGCTATTTGTTCCCTGGTAGGCGGATTTAGAGTTAAGTCACTGTGATTGTGTTGTTGTAGTGGCAGTGGTTGTGTCTGTGCCTCTGTTATTACCTTGCCACTGTCGTCCTCTATAGGCACCTCCTCTGGATTGGTTTCTGCCTCTGGGACGTCTATTCCTGCCCCTTTGGGATCTTGTGGAGTCAGGAAAGGACCAATTTTGGCAGGCCAGTTCCTGCTAAACCTTGGTGGCTGAACCTGCAAGAAATCTTTAACTGTTTGAACAGATTTTGCCTTTTCTTCCATTTTCTTCATTACCTGCTGGGCAGGTGTACCAAACAAACTGGTCTTATCCATAGGAGCATCTAATAACTTAGCTTTAACATGATCCGGTAAGACTTGTTCTTTTAGCCATGCATGTCTTCTTATCACTGTGCCAGTCATGGCTGACCTAAATGAAGCCTCCAGTGCATCATAGCCACATTTTAAGGAATGGTTACTAACCTGTTGCATGTTATTTACCATTTCTAATACATATTTCTTATCGACAGAGTCATCAGAGGATAGCTTTTTAGTTAACTGATCAAGCATAAACTCTTGGTATTGTATAATGTGAAACTGACAGTTTAAAGCTCTAGCTGAGAGAGTAGCTGAGGTGTAGACTTTTTTGCCCCATCTGTCTAAAGACCTGGCTTCCCTTTCAGAAGGAATAGGGTTTTGCTGTGGCGAGGCTACTGCCTTAGGACCCTGGGATATAGTTTCGGGTCTGCAAGAGGGGCCTTGTAAAGGTGATGATGAGTGTCTGGTACCCTGTAGAATCTATCTGGTTTGGCAGGGGCTGGAGGTAAAGAGTCTGGTGCAGAGCAGACATCATTAAAGGCATCGTCCACCACAGAAAGGACAGGAGGTATAGCTAAGGGCCTGTGCTGTGGAAGATGCAGAAAAGTCCTAAGCCTTTTCCTGGAATCTGAGAAATCCTGCTGCTGCCATTGGAATTGCTCTCATGGCATGTAAGGTTTCCCCAAAGGAGAATTCTTCTGGTGGGGAAGCAGCTGGAATGGATTCTTCAGCATCTGAGTCTTCATAATTGGAGAAAGGAGCCTCTGGCTGGTCTGTTATGTCTGAGTCATCGGCTGAATCATCAGAGGACACAGGCTCGGGGGGCTCTGCCCTAGGTCTCTTCTCTGGGGGCTGAGAGGCCCTGTCTGGGTGGGATTGAGATCCCTAATCAATGATATTAAATCTTCTGCCAGAGTAAGCATTTGTGAGCTAGATGTGGGCCTGGTTGTAGGGGTTTGACAGGCACTGCTTTAGTAGATTTGGCTGCTTTAGCCCTGGCAAAGGCCTTAATGGACATGGCTGCTGGGGCCTAGCAGCACCACGTGCTGGGGTAGAGACATCCAATGGAATGGTGTCTGATAAGTCAGTAGCAACCACCGTAGTGGATACAATTTCTGAGGCCGATTCAAGTGAAGTAGCAGGAGCCTCAGTGGTAGTCATAGATTCAGCTGTACTTTGATCAGTTTTCTCGGTTTCGCCGAAACAGAGACACTCATGTTTGCTTAACCATGGTTTCGGCGAAACCGTGGACCGCGAGTGTCGGTCTTTCTTTCGTTTTTAGTGATTTGGGAAGTCGGAGGATCCGGCGGCATAATATCGCAAAATCTGAGCGAAAAACTGTTCAGCAAACTCCGACCGGCGCCTAAGCGTCGTCGGTTGAAAAGCACAGGCCGAACAGGCTGCTACGTCGTGGGCTGGGCCTAAACAAGGCAAACAGTAAGAGTGGAAATCTTTATGAGGTATTTGTTTCCCACAAGTTAAACAATTATTTACTTTTTCTGACATCGGCTGAGGCAAGAAAGAGTCCCCAACGGGGTACTTAGCTTTAGAAGTCTTCGAAGTAGTATTCGGTAGTAGTAATCTCTGGATCCGACCGACCGGCACTTGCGAACAGCTTCTGCTTCGGGCGCCACGCGGCAAGAAAGACTGAGGAAAATGGCGTCGGCTGATGCCTTTATACCCGAAGACCGACAGAGATGACGTCGGGTGAAGTGCGACATCAGCCGAAGCCGGACCCGGACTTTGGAATCCGGCCGACTGAAGGGCTGCCTGACGACAGGACAACCCAGTTGTTATGACTGCAGATGCATCCATGAAGGACATCAGTACTTAGCTCAGCCAAGTTGAGACCACGTCCTAGCTTGTAAGCGGCAAACGAGATCTGGGGGATTAGTGGTGGTGCATCCTGGGATAGAAAATAGCTCAGCCAATAAGAGGCTTCGCTCTATAGCATAGCGTGCAGAGTCGGAGCCGAGGGATCGGCTCCGAGCCCATCAGTACAGAATGTAGGAGAGATAGGATCACATAACATCATCATTTTCTGTTTAAGCAGTCCAATAACATGCTGTTGATATTTTAACATATGAAATTGGCAGTTTAAAGCCCTGATTGTCAAGGTTGCAGAAGTATAAACTTTCTTACTCTATCTATCCAGCGCCCTGCAGTCTATCAGAAGGGGTAGGATTTTTAGCAGTAGAAGCCTTAATGCCCTTGGGCCCCTGAGAAATGGTTTCTGGATCTGCAACAGGATTTTTGAAAAGGAACTTGTGGGACTCAGGAACCCTGTAGTATCTGTCAGGTTTACTAGGAGCCGGAGGCAGGGAATCAGGGGCCATACTGGATTCCGAAAACACATCATCAACAATGGAGGTATAGCCAAGGGCCTACGCTGAGGTACAAGGAAATCCTTAAGCCTCTTTTTTGAATCACAAAATTCCTGACTTTCCTGGTGGAAATGCTCCCTTAAGGTATGCAAAGTTTCCCCAAAAGAAAAATCCTCAGGAGCGGAAGCAGAGGGAATGGAATCTCTGCATCAGAATCCTCATAAGTAGGTATGGACAACTCCAGGTCATTAGAAGAATCAGAAGAAACAGAAACCTTATCAGAAGATTCATAATCAAGCTCAGCTCTAGGCCTCTGGGGGGGGGGGGTGACTACCCCTGATAAGAATAATTAGATCTTCAGCCATTTTGATCATTAGTTTTTTAGGCATAGGGGCCTGAACATGTGGCGTGGGCGTCAGTATTTCAGACATAGATCGGAATTTATGCCTTAGTAATGAAGGTGGAATCGATTTAATATGCAAGCCTGTAGGCCTGAATACACCCTCAGAAGCCGGTGCCTGCACAGCGGCTCCGGACCCATCCAAGGTAGAGACATCCACGTGTTCCATAGGTGAAGCCTCTCGCGGCATACCGGACTCTGAATGGGTCTCAGTAGAGGCCTGCGAATCAGAAGTATCAGGGGCTGCGAAAGCGCCTCATTGAGTACTGGAAAACTGGTGACTGGTTTAGGAGAAGCATCGTCGGCAGTTGTGGACCTCGGCAGCCTGTCTCTGTCTTTATCTTTGCGTTTTTTATGAATCCCGGCAGTTGGATGGCTAACAGATGACATTTCTGGATAATTAAACACAGAACCGAAATATTTAGAGGCAGAAATGTTACAGATGATGGATAGTGCGCTGATTAAATAAAGCACAAAACCGACAGCAAGGTACGTCGTGGTCAGGGCCTACGCAAGGAATATAGTACGAATGAAAATCTTTGTGAGGTACTTGCTTTCCACAAGTAATGCAATTATTAACTTTTACTGATATCGGTAAGGAGCAAGAAAAAGTTTCCCCAATGGGGTACTTAGCTTTAAGTTGAAGACTTCGGTTCTGAAACTTGAGCAAAATTTAGTGACCAACTGGCACTTGCGAACTGCTTCTGCTTCGGACACCGCACGGCAAAAAGACTGTGGTAATGGCGTCGGATGCATGTTTTATACCCCTGACGACCTGACGTCATGGAAGAAGGGACAGCAATCGATGCAGGACCCAAGACTTTGTTAATCAGGCCAACTGAGGGCAACCTGCCAGCAGATTACCCAAATGTAATGACTGCAACAGTGAAATATGAAGAAAGTACAGTTTTGTACCTACCATAAATGTAGATGTCCGATAGGTATGCATCTGCAGTCATCACATATGGGTTGTCCTGCCTCAGGCAGCCCTTCGGTCGGCTGGATTCCAAAGTCTGAGTCCGGCGTCGGCTGATGTCGCCCTTTCCCCGACGTCAGAGTGCCTGGGGTATAAAAGCGTCAGCCGACGCCATCTTCCTCAGTGTTTCTTGCCCCAGATGCCAGGTGCCCTCAAAGGAAGGCTAAATTTGGAGAAATGCTATGACAGGGAAAAAGAACCCAATAAATACAAAAGAGGGGAAGGAGGGAGGGTAAACCTGACTGCAGATGCATACCTATCGGACATCTACATTTATGGTAGGTACAAAACTGTACTATGTCCTTCAAGGATGCATCTGCAGTCATCACATATGGGTAGAATACCATAGCCAATCTGGGGGTGGAGGATCTATGTAAAGGATGGTGTAGCTAAAATGCCCTGCAGGACTGCCGTAGCAAAGCCTGCTCTGGATCTGGAATATAAAGGTAAATTGTAATGCTTGGAAAATGTATGCACAGAGCTCCATGTAGCAGCTTCTAAAATGTCCTTGGTAGCCATCCCTCTTAAGAAGGCTGTGGAGGTGGCTGTGGCTCTGGTGGAATGAGGTCTAATGTTAGCTGGCACAGTCTTTCCATGAAAGGAATAACAAAAACGAATGCAATTCCCTAGCCATTTTGAAATTGTCTGTTTGGAAATTGCTTTTCCTTGTGCACCAGCAGCATATACTACCAACAGCTGGTCAGTTTTTCTGTAGCTTTTAGTTCTGTCCAAGTAGTAGCGTAAGATATGGGTATATTTGAATCCCCTGAAGTCTGCAGTGTGCAATTACTGATGCCAGGCATTTCGTGAATACTCTGGGCGCAGTAGATAAGCCAAAGGGCAATGCTGAGAATTGATAATGCTCTGAACCTGCAAGAAATCTGAGGTGTCTTCTGCAACTTTGTCTGATAGGGATATGCAGGTATGCCTCCTTGAGGTCTAGAGTCACCAGCCAAGACCCCTTGCCCAGCATGGGAAGGAGTTGCTGTAGAGTCAGCATTTTGAATTTTGGCACAATGAGATAAGTATTCAGTGCGGACAAGTCGAGAATAGGCCTCCATTGATTTTCTTTTCTTGGAACAAGGAATAGTCTGGAATAAAATCCTTGGCCTTGTTCTGAAAGAGGAACCTTTTCTATAGCTTTCATTTGCATTAAGTTGGAGATTTGTTTCAAAGCCTCTGCCCTTTGATTTGGTGGCAGGTCTGGCATGCCTTTTCTTTTTGGCAATGTGTGAAAATGGAACCTGTACCCTCTGTCTATTATTTGCAGTGTCCATTTGTCTCTTGTAATACTGTGCCAATTTTCTGAGAATAAAGAAAGCTTTCTGCCCAGAGGTGCTTCTAATTGAGCCCTGGTTGGTGGAGTCGAAGCAAAGTCATTGAGTCTGTCCTTGTGCAGCAGTTGTAGGTCCTGCACTACCTCTGTGGTTGGGAGGCTGCCATTGACGTCCTCTGTAGGAGCCTCTAGCTTGCCCTCTACCTCTGGCACGCTTGTTCTTGCCTCTCTGAAATCTTTCTGTGTCCGGAAAGGACAAATTCTTGGTAGGCCAATTTCTGCTGAATCTTGGTGGTTGGACTTGTAGAAAATCTTTGACCGTTTGTACAGATTTTGCCTTTTCCTCAAATTTCTTTAAGACCTCCTGAGCAGTGGAGCCAAATAACTTTTGCTTTTCCAGTGGAAAGAGGAACCTTTTCTATAGCTTTCATTTGCATTAAGTTGGAGATTTGTTTCAAAGCCTCTGCCCTTTGATTTGGTGGCAGGTCTGGCATCCAGAAGCTTAGCTTTAACATGGTCTGGCAGAGATTGTTCCTTCAGCCAAGCATGCCTACGTATGACTGCACCTGTCATAGCTGACCTACATGAAGCTTCCAATGCATCATAACCACACTGTAAGAAATGGTTGCTAACCTGCTGGGAGTTATGTACCAGATCCTGAAGTGATTTGCGATCTAGGGGTTCAGGTGAAGACAGTTTCTTATGCAATTCATCTAACAAATACTCTTGGTAATGTATCGTATAAAATTGACAATTTAATGCCCTCATAGAAAGAGTAGCAGAAGTATACACTTTTTTACCCCATCTCTCTAAAGCCCTGGACTCCCTTTCAGTGGATTTTTAGTAGTGGCACCTGCAACCCCTTTAGGGCCCTGGGAAATAGTTTCTGGATCAGCAGAGTGGGCCTTGTAAAGAAAATGATGCGAGTCCGGGACCCTGTAGTACCTATCGGGTTTGACAGGGGCCGGAGGAAGAGTGTCAGGGGTTATGCTAGACTCAGAGTACACATCATCAATGACATTCAAAACAGGAGGAATAGCCAAAGGTCTATGCTGAGGTAAATGCAGAAAAGTTCTTAATCTTTTCCTGGAATCAGAGAATTCCTGGCCCTGCCATTTGAAATGCTCTCTCATAGTGTGAAGGGTCTCCCCGAAGGATAGTTCTTCAGGAGGGGAGGCCGAGGGGATTGATTCCTCTGCATCAGAATCCAAGTAGGCAGAAAAAGCCTCCTCCTGGTAGTCCGAGAGAGCAGAGCCATCAGAGGCCTCCTCTGAGGAGTGGGGATCAGAGGGCTCAACCCTGGGCCTTTTGTCTAGAGGAGGTTGCGAGCCCCTGTCCGGATGGGGTTGAGAGCCCCTAATCAAGGAAATAAGGTCCTCTGCTAAAGTTAGAATCTGTGAACTTGTAGAGGGTCCCTGAGGAGTAACCCTGGGAGGCATAGCTTTTGTATGTTTAGCAGCTTTAGCCCTGGTGAATGCCTTTATGGACATGGATGCAAGAGGCCTAGCTGCACCACGTGCTGGTGTAGTTTTGTCTAGAGGAATGGTGTCGGAAGTTTCCAAGACACCAGTTTCTGAAGGAAATTCAATAACCGACTCAGCAGGGGCCTCCGAGGCCGAGGTTGTCGGTTGAGCGGTTTCGGGGGTCGGAAGTACCAAGGACTCTGTTTCAGCCGTGACAGAGACACTCGCGGTAGGCCTGGCCGTGGTTTCAGCGGAAATCGCGGCCCGCGTGTGTCGGTCCTTGTCCTTCCGTTTCTTTATTAAATGTGAAGTCGGAGTCTCCGACGGCATATTGTATGAAAAACTAGCCCCATAAAATTCCTCTGCAAACTCCGCCCGACGTCTAAGAGTGCGTCGGTTGAAGGAAGCACAGGCTGAACAGGCCGAGACGTTGTGGTCTGGGCCTAGGCAGGGGAGGCAGTGGAAATCCTTATGAAGTATTTGTTTCCCACAAGTTAAGCAATTATTAACTTTATCTGACATCGGCTGAGGCAAGAAAGAGTCCCCAATGGGGTACATAGCTTTTGAAGTCTTCGGTAGCTGAATTACAGGAGCTGGCCGACCGGCACTTGCGAACTGCTTCTGCTTTGGGCACCACGCGGCAAGAAAGACTGGGGAAGATGACGTCAGCTGACGCTTTTATACCCCAGGCGCTCTGACGTCGGGGAAAGGGCGACATCAGCCGACGCCGGACCCAGACTTTGGAATCCGACCGACCGAAGGGCTGCCTGAGGCAGGACAACCCATATGTGATGACTGCAGATGCATCCTTGAAGGACATCATCATGCACATAATACAGAAAGAAATATAAAAGAGGAACTTAGACAAAAAATAGATGAAGAAATGGAAATAATGAAAGATAGGAATTGGTACAAGAAACAAGTGAAGATGAATATGTAAAGTGGAAAATGGCAAAAGAAAAAAGATTTCTATAAAGAAAAAGGTAAAAGATAGAAAAAGCCAGTTTAAAAGTGTAATTATGAAAGAAAATAAAGGTATAGGGCAAAAGTGGAAGGGGTTAATAGCATTATAGTAAAAGGAAGCTGAACATTTTAGCTATAAATCAATAATATTAGAAGAATAAATGTATTAAAATAGTGGGCATCACTTGCTATGCATACAATTACATTAGAAGACATAAGAATATTAATGGAAGAAAGGTTACAAATGGAAGAGTTATGGGGGAATATTGTTTGGAATATGGGAAAACATACAAGTTCTCGAATTGGTGCATTACATCATAAAACAATAACATTTTAGATTATACTACAGTAAAATTAGACTGAACAACGTTGATAAACATAAGATGGAAAAAATGTGAACAGAATTATTGCAATGTATGCATATGCCACAAAGAAAGAAATAGAATTTTAAAAATCTTAAATTATGTATGAGCGAATATGGAAATAATATTAGTGGGGACTGTGATTTAAGAAAAAGAAAGAAAGGGTGTAATGCTAAGAGTGGATATAAAATAATGAAAAGTAGAAAGTTATTTATACATGGGATAACAAATATTGGACTTAGAAAAGAAACTATATAAAACAGAAATTGATTATTTTGTAATATCTGATACCTTTATTCCTTCTTGTACAACTTTCAGAGTAACAGGCTTCTTGGATCATCTAGTTATATGGGTAGAAGTGCAGGAAAAGGAAGGATACATAAGAACAGGTAAAGGCATTAAAAGATTTAATGCAAAAGATTTAGATGAGGAAGATAGAATAGAGATAAATCAGTTATGGAAAGATAACATAGACAATGATTTTCTTTTTTGAAAAATGGACGAGTTGGTGGATAAGTTTTAAAGAAAAATATAAAAAGGGGTTTTTGGAATGTCAAGCAATGAAAAGTGATAAAATTATACAAACTGGTTTCCCTCATAAGTAACACTATGCACTTGACAGAAAAAAATATATATAATTTGGTAGAAATATTTTTCCTTCACATTAACAGAGGTTTAGCAATCATAATAAAAGTGTGACATTTTTAGAAATAGCATGTGCATTGGCTTCAGAATGTGCTTGTGTTGAACAAAAAGTATACTTCTGAATGTTTCTGTAACAAATGGCATTAACAACAGAGGCTTGTTGAAATATTCTAAACAGCTGAATGTACACAGACATTCAAGCTAAAGGGAAATGGCTAACAGCAGAAAAAAGTTACAGACAATGCTATCAATGAAAGAACATTTCTTAAAGAACATTTTGGCCTGCTGGGAACTGGTTTTCTCTGGATTGAGAATATGCAAACTCCATACAGAAGGCACCCCAGCCAAGAATCGAACCAGAGAACCTCTTGCTGTGGGGCAACAACGTTAACCGCTGCACCACTGTGCCGCCCAAATGCACACATTTTGTAGCCAAAGACTTAAACCAGACTCCCGATAAAGTTTGGATATTATTATGTCAGTGATATGAACATGCCAGTAGTGATGCTAAATGTAATAAAGCATTGTTTTGTTTGGAATAAAGAGAAATGAGAATGTTTGTGTGTGTAAATTGTTTTTGATCAATAAGTACAACAGTATAAAAGTAAAATTGAATGTCTTACCTGTGGAGACAAATATCCTTGTTTGTAACATGTCACAACACTGGATTACAGAATTTGTCAGTTAAGATTATGCAGGACAACTCAAAATTGTCTGATGAAGTCAAAAGTCATTTTGTAACACCAGTTTCTACCTTTTATAGAGAATTCCAGTCATTTTTGTAAATCATACTATATGTTTACAGGTTGTAAAGACAGGTGACATGTTTCAGACCTACTGCTTGCAGTGGAATGCTTTTAACAAAAACAAGAAATTATCAATGCAGCATAATGAAAAACACATGCCAAAGAAACATGATATACAGGTTAGGAAGTATTTGCAAGATGTTTTAGACATTTTGACTAGGGCTGATGTTGCTATACAGATTGATGCGACAGAATGTACAGTAGTGCACACAGATGACATGTAAGAATCTGCAGGCATTTGAAATTGTACTTTGTGCAACAGAATCTAAAAATTGTTTATGACAGAAATGTGCAGACTTATGGGTTAAAGATGAAAAAATTCTAGTTCAGCTGACACAGCTAAAGTGCTCAAAAAGCCATATTGGGTGTAGCCAGTTAGAAAACAAGAGTAACCCTACACATTTATGTTATGTAAGGTATACCAGAAAGGACAGTCAAGTCAATGCTACATTTTAAAAGTGACAGTACCGTCAAAAGTTCAGACCCCATGAATGAAAAGATTGCATCATAAATATTAAGTCACAGGTTCAACTCCTATGTTATACTTGTACAAAGGGCAGACAAGTAAAGTTTCAGAATTAGAACAGTTTATATTTCATGCAAAAGCTGCACTTTACCAAGCACACCAGATCAGATTATTGGCCAGTTCAATAAGCTAAATTAAATACAGTATTCTTAGTAATAGTTTATGTAGTTATAAATGCGTATATGCAGATAAGCATAACATTTTTTCTCTTGGTACTGATGAAGATGGGTTTAAAATAGTGCAGTTGGATGGGGGGGGGGGGGTGAGAACATGGATGTATTGAGTGTGTCATTAGCTCCTCCAGCTAAGGGAAGCCCTGATGATAGACAAACTGAATGTTTTTATACTACAGAAAATGGAAAAATAGGCAGACAGAGAAAGGAGTATTTGCAAGGGACTCAAAGTCAAAAAGGAAGCAAAAGTTGCAGGATGATAACAAAGAATCAAAGTGGTTCTGATTACAGAGGGAGGTGCAAGGGATTACATTACCTTTGAAAATCAACAGTATGTCATGGCTAGATTACCTCAGGGTTTTCAGAACAGTCCTGTCATTTTTCATCAGATAGTAGACACATTCTTACAAAACGTGAGTAAAAATGAAGGTTATTCATTATATTAATGATATTCTAATACACAGACTGTGAAAGAATACATATATAGGCTGAGAAAAGTTCTGATACAGTCGCAAGAGGCAGGTTTCAAAGTAAAAGAAAAAATACAGTTCCTGTCACAAAGTAGTAAAGGTAGATCAAAAAGAAGAGTCGACTCTACAATGGAGTTGCACAAAGGAAAAGACATTTAAAATGTTAAAGAAGAAGTTGGCACAGGCAGCCGAGCTGATAGCTCTACCAGTAAATTGCCTTTTGCTTTGCAAGCAGCAAGAAAGACACACTCTCAGTGGTGTTCAGTCTTAGCCATAAGAAGCATCTCAGGGAATGGACACCAAGTTAACACAAGTTAAATCATTGAATGGGTTAGTCAGACATTCCTACAGTGTATGTGGATGGTACACTTTTCTGAAAGAATGGGAAGTACTACACTGGGTTTGCAATAGTGATATTGCAAAAGGGAGACAAACCAATTATGGTTAAGTTACCAGGATACATGTTAGCATGAAGGGCTGTACTAGAAGCCGTACAATATGTCTTGCAGCATTTAAATCCAGTAAGTATTTACAGTGACAGTGCTTATGTAGTAAATTCTCTGACACTACATATGGCAGTGTGGACTAGAACAGGGTTCATTGATAATACGGGACTGATTCAACAGTACAAGTTGCAGGGACAGTTCAGTATTTTAAAATTAAAACCAAACCATCAGCAACAGATGAAAGAACTGCAGAAAGTATGCTAAGAAATAGCCAAAGAGCAAAGTAAGTAGCAACAGAAACAGAGTTGTGGTAAAGGCAGATTTTCCAACCTTAAAAGTACAGACAGTTCCAAAAGGAAGTATTTGTATACAAAGACAAGATTAAAACAGTGGGAGTAAGTAAATGCAATATCACAGTAGCTAGGGAATACTACATTTGCAGTAGAAAAACATACACATGGCTTCCTATGGAATGGAAAGGATCAATGAGATTAACTAAAGAATTAACTGAAGGTAAAATAAGAAATGCCAGGAGAAAAAGAATTAGAAAACAGTACTGGTACATTATAGAGCTACAGTAATGACATAAACGGTCCTTCTGCTCTGATCAACAAGGAGCGTTGTACTTGTATTCCAGACAAGACAGAATCCACAAATCAACATTTAAGTAGAATATAACTAGTAACTAAAACGGCTAAAAAGACATGGAAGTGTGATTGGAGTGATTGGTTAAATGGGTTATTTTCAGAACGATTGAAAACCATTATCACAGTTTAATTGCTATAGTAGCCATTATTTTGTTGATCATAACGTGCATGTGTGTTAAACTTTGTATTACAAAGACTGTCAATGAAGTATCTATTGTAACTAATGTAGGTGGTAAAGAAAGTAACATAACCCATGCAGACATGATTTTTCTGCAAGATTCAAAGTTTAACATTTTTTGGTTTTCAAAATACAAAGGGGAAATTGATATAAATTATATAAAATGGTTTCCCTCATAAGTAATAACACGAATTTGACAGATCTATACAATTTGGTAGGATCATAGGAGGTTACTAGGCTAACGGCCCCAAGGCCCTTACAAGCCTAGTCAAGTTCAACCCGTTTTCCCAAGAGAGTGTCTGGTTCAAGCAGACACTAAAATCAGCACCTGTTGCCCCTGCCCAAGAGGGACACAGTTGGAAACCCCAGGGTGAATTTCTGGTTACCCATCCAAACATCCAAACTGCGCTTAAATAGGGCCAATGAGGGGCTTTATTTACCATCAATAGGAAGCCTGTTCCAAAGGTGGGACAACCTCTGTGAGACAAATCTGTCTCTCCAGCAAGTTCTATTGACATCACATACCAGGTAATGTCCTTTGAGCGAGTGACCCGTGTGTAATTTGACTTGCGAATGTACAGCATTTCCATCAAAGCTGGGTCAGAGATTGCTCTATATGCAAGGCAAAGGTTGCCACTGAGCAGTCTGTATGACATTGAGTAAAGTGACAATGATATCAGTCTTTGAATTTTCTTGTCAGGAACTTTTGCAGTCTCTACAATTGCTGCAGGGGTTTAGAAATAAACATACTAAAGGGAGTGTTGTACTCTATTATTGGCCTGATGAGGGAGGAGTACAGGGGAGGTTGGCATAATGGTTGAAGTGTTTACCTTAAAGACACAAGGTGCAGGGTTTGATTCTCACATGGGGTAATTGGCTAGGCTTAAAATGACCCATGAGGGCAGTTAGCCTAGTACTAACCTATGAACCTATAATCTCTTTCTGGAGGCAATACTCTTGCTTATTAGATAAGCAATACAAAATGCCCTTCTTAACCTTGTGGAGACATGGTGATCGAACTTAAGGTTGCTGTCAACCAGTGTGCCCAGATCTCTCACCACTGTGCTTAGGGTATCGCTACTGATGTGGTAGTTTGAAGGCACATCACCCTTGTCGAAAGGGGTGATAATGCATTTTTTTGCATTAAGTTTAAGACCATGACTTTGGCACCAGGCACTAATCTGCGCAAGATCTTCTTGCAGGATGTTGGCATCTCTAGGGGGGGGGTTTTGATGATCACTCCCAGTTTACAGTCCTCAGCAAACTTTGTCAGCCACAGTCCTTCAGTTTTAGCCTGTACTTTGGAGAAGTAGATTCCGAATAGCAGGGGGTAACAAAACCAATCCCTGTGGAACACCACATGGTTATGGGTGTACTGGAGAAGTTGGAGTCCCCTATTTTGACTGTATGAGTTCCATCAGTGAGACAGTTTGCACCCCACCTGACACTACATGGGCTGATACCCAACTGGGTGAGTTTATCAATGAAACCTGAGTGGGGGATTGTGTCAAAGGCCTTGGCCAACTCTAGGTAAGCTGTATGGATAGATCTGCTCTAGGGCTTTGGTGATTGTCTTGAAGTTCATCAAGTTTAACAGGCATGATCTCCCCTTGACAAAGCCAAACTGGGTGGGGTCGAGCATTTGGAGATTTCCTATACCTTTTAATAAGATTCATGATGCAGATGAGGCTGGTCAGGCTAATGGGTCTATAGCTCCCAGGGTCTGTGGATACACCCCCTTTGTGCAAAGGGATGACAGTAGCCATTTTCCATTCCACGGTAGCGGTCTTCCATTCCACTCGGATGAAGCCAATGCTTAGGCTGTGACTGAAAAGCGTGCTCAATGGTGATGCTAATTCTTGTTTTAGCTCATGTAGAACACATGACTGTCTGGTCCCACAGAGGCAGTGTTTTTGGCTTTGGAGAGGGAATGTAGGACCTGCTCCTCAGAAATACAAGGTGGGGGGACAGGTGTTTGGGATGCTTTAGAGCATATGTAGTGGGGACAGGGGAGTGAAGTTTTCACTGAACCTGTCAGCCAGCAGGTTTGCTATATACACTGGTTCTATATATGTAGCACCATTAACTACGAGTTCAGCGCAAATCTGGACCTTACCTTTGAGGTTACGGATGTAACTAAAGAACACCTTATGATTATCCAGTTAGGAAGGCTAGTTTGGATTCGTAGTTAGCTTTGAAGGACTTCACTAGGATGTCTTATTTGCTTAAGTTGAGGAGTGAGTGTTTCCAGTTTTGAGACCTTTCATTCCTGTTCTTAGTAATTTCTTTCTCCTATTGTATAGCTTAATAATGGCAGTTGTCCACCAGGCAGGTTTGTTTTTCCTTGAAGATCTTGCTTTGGTTCTATCAGGTACGGCAGAGTCAATACAATTGTACAGGTGGTCTATAACTCAGCATAGGTGTCTGTTCAGTCTGTGGGGGGAGGGGCTATTAAGCTATTTAAGCAGTCACGTAAAAGGTTGTAATTGACCTTGGAGAAGTTTTTTAGTTTAGTTGTTGCTGGGGGGGGGGGGGGGGGAGTCTTGTGTTACAGTTACTGCTAGCGAGACTAATTTGTAGTCAGATCTCACTAGGGATGGCCACACACTGGGGTGTGGTGGAGTGGTCCCCAGTGTTGGTGAGCACCAGGTCCAGGATGTATGAGCCTCTTGTGGGTGTATCAACCAGCTGGTCCAGGGCACTGGAGTTAACTAAGTCCAGCAACCTTTGAGAAAGCGAGTTAGAACATATATAAAAGTTACCCAGTCTATGGACAGGCAATTAAAGTCACCCAAAACCAGGGTATTTGGTTGTATCTTGACTGACTCAAGTAGATTGAAGTAGGCTGAGTGGATGTCCTGATTTATGGAGGGGGTGGGTCCTACAGCTAGCAATGACCTGAAGAGGGGTCTTACCTACAGTCAAATGCACCTGAAGTAATTCAAGGGAGGCGTATTCATCTTTACTGAATATTGATACACCACCTCCTTTAGTTCTCATGCCTTTATTTTGTGGTCTGAAAGTGTGGAAGGAAATGTAACCTGGTATAGTTGGGGTGCTCTTCACAGCCTTAAACCAGGTCTCAGTGACTGCACAAATGTCAACATCTTCCAGGGTGAGGACTTCTTCCAGTGAGTGCAGTTTCCGGTTTACACTCCTAGCGTTTAACAGCATAACCTTGAGGTTGTTTTTAAAGGGTATTTTTATGTTTGGAATTTTGTTCTTGTGACATTGCCTAAAAAGGCACTATGGAGATGGCAAAAGCCTTATCTAGTAACCGAAATCCCACAGGTGACCATGTCATCCCAGGCAAACAGATACTGGATACCCTTTGAATGAATCCAGAAACTAAGCCAATTTTTTAAGTCAATCATTTTTACTTTGTATTGAGGTATCATCCTAGGCAAAGGTAAAATGCTGGTTAAGGTTAGGGACATACCTGCCTGAGACACATAATCCGACAGCTCAGTCAAGTCTCTCATCATATGGTCCAGTGAGGTACATCTCTAGGTCATTCACGCCAACAAGGACTATGACACAGTCATAAGTGTCGGTTGATGAGAGAACTGAGGGCATGTGTGATGTGGAAGATCCAGGCACCTGACAGACAGCTGACCGTGACCTTTTCCTAAGCCAAGCTGGTGAGAGAGACATCTGTGCATCTCACAATTGAGTTGCCTATGATTATGATGTTTATTTTTGTGGTATGCCTTAAGGGCTTGACTGGTGAGAAACTAGTGTGCGATATATAATGTGTACTATGTTCTGCAGAGGAAGCATTATGAGAAGCATGCTTGTGTTTGGGAGGTCACTGATGTATAGGTAAGCTTCTTGTAAGGACCTCCGCATATGTAGGTTTATGTGCTATTGGTTTGGTAGGTGAAGGAGGTGAGGTGCATGCCGACAACCTGTTTAGTATCAGATGGACTGACTGGTGAGTGAGAAAGCCTGGATTCTAGGTTCTTGATACACATGCAGCTCTCACATAATGAATTTGTATTACTAGGAGAATTGGGTTGTCTTTGTACATGAGGTAATTGCTACACTGCCTCAGGATGCCCATGTCAACCAGGCTGGCTGGAGAAACTGTGGGAAATTGTCTGTCCATAATGCTTGGTAAGTTGATGTGGTCAAGAAACATGGAGAGGACATGAAGGAACAGGCTGAAGTAGAGTACAGGAAAAGGGGACAAAAAATACGAAGGATCTGTGCTGGTATCACAGGAGCTACGCTGAATTATCAACTGTCAATGAGGGACAATTACGAGAACTCATGGAGCACCGGCAGAATACTAAGGAACAATTTGCAGATGAAAGTGTTTGTCCCTATAACCACCAACTGTACCTACTGCTGCATGGCAGTGCGCGATGCACACATATGGTGCTATGTAGCAAAAGAGCACAAACTGATCTAAACAAATTAACCAATAGAAAAGTTCAAAACTGAGCCCTGTTCCAGCAACCTTCAATCAGATGAGTTCTACCTACCTCTAGGGTGCAGGGGAAAGTACAGTTTTGTACCTACCATAAATGTAGATGTCTGATAGATATGCAACTGCAGTCATAACATATGGGTTGTCCTGCCTCAGGCAGCCCTCGGTCGGCCGGATTCCAAAGTCTGGGTCCGACGTCGGCTGATGTTGCATTTCTCTCCGACGTCAGAGCGGCTGGAGTACATAAGCATCAGCCGACGCCATTTTCTTCAGTGTTTCTTGCCCCAGATGCCAGGTGCCCTCCAAGGAAGGCTGTAATCAAATTGGAAGACAAAAACAGGATTCCAGACAAATAAATGAGCAATAAACAGATACACCATAACAGACATCCCCAGCTAAGAGAAACAGGGATAGGAGTGGACCCTAGGCATAGAGGGGTATGGAGGGAGGGAAAATCCGACTGCAGTTGCATATCTATTGGACATCTACATTTATGGTAGGTACAAAACTGTACTATGTCCTTCAAGAATGCAACTGCAGTCATAACATATGGGTAGAATACCATAGCTTAGCTGGCGGAGGAGGAATGCTCTAGGAAAAAGATGCTGTGGCAAGCAAACGCTGCAGGACTGCCAAAGCAAAGCCTGCTCTGGATCTGGAGTATAGAGGAGATTGTAGTGTTTGGAGAATGTATGCACGGAGCTCCATGTAGCAGCTTCTAGAATGTCCTTAGTAGGCACCCCTCTTAAGAATGCTGTAGAGGTGGCTGTAGCTCTGGTGGAATGTGGTCTGACATTGGCTGGAACAGTCTTTCCATGAAAGGAATAACAGAGTCTGATGCAATGTCCAATCCATTTTGAAATAGTCTGTTTTGAAATTGCTTTTCCTTGGACTGCAGGGGCGTAAGCTACAAAAAGTTGTTCAGACTTCCTACTGGTCTTGGTTCTGTCCAGGTAGTATCAAAGTTGTCTGTGAATGTCCAAGGTATGTAACAGTCTTTCCCCCTTATTCTCAGGATTGGGGAAGAAAGCAGGCAGATGAATTGCTTGATTTAAAGAAACCCTAGATACTACCTTTGGCATAAAAGTAGGGTTGGTCCTTAATGAAACCCTGTCTCTGTGGAAAATTATGAACGGTTGTATTGCCATTAGGGCCTGTAGTTCCGAAACCCTTCTTGCTGAGGTAATTGCTAACAGGAAAGCTGTCTTCCATGAGAGAAATTGCAAGTCAACTGAAGCTGCTGGCTCAAATGGAGGTAGAGTCAGTTTTTCTAGTACAAAATTGAGGTCCCAGGCTGGCACTGGAGCCTTTCTTGGTGGCTTAATGTTCTTGATTCAACTGAGGAATTGCCTTAGCAAAGGATGTGAAAAGACAGGCGGATCAGTGTTATATCTAGCTGAAATAGCTGATGCATGTATCTTTATGGAAGAATATGAGAGTCCATTCTTTAGCATATCTGCCAAATATTCCAGGATGAGTGGGATGTTCAATAATGATGCATCATGTCCCTTGCTGGTATTCCAAATGCTGAATCTCTTCCATTTTGCTAAGTAAACCTTTCTGGTGGATGGTCTTCGAGCCTCTGTTAATATCCGCTGAACTTCCTTGGAGAGAGATAGGTTGAGGTTATTCATGGGATCTCCCAGGCTGTTAGCTGCAGTGTCTGAAGGTTTGGATGCACTGTTTTGAAGTTGTGTTGAGTCAAAAGTAGAGGCCATTGGGGAAGGGCCCACTTCTTGGCGTGACATATGCTCCGTAGTAGTGGATACCAGTGTTGTCTTGGCCAGTCTGGAGCTATTAGGATCCCCTTGGGTCTCTCTGCTTTGATCTTTAGTAATACTGAGGTCATCAGCGGCAGAGGTGGGAATGCATAGATTTTTAGGAAGTTCCAGTTGAATGAGAGAGCATCTATTTTCCAAGCTTGTGGATGGTATGTCCTTGAGCAGAATTTTTGTAGATGATGGTTGAGGTGAGAGGCAAATAGGTCTCCTTCTGGCCTGCCCCATGTCGAAGTGAGCTGTGTGAAGATCTTCGGATGTAACCTCCACTCGTGTGGATCTGTGAAATTCCTGCTTAGGCTGTCCGCCAGCACATTGTCCTTGCCTGGAACAAACTGGGATTGTAACTGAATGTTTAGGCTCAGTGATTTTTCCCAAAGATGCATTGTCAGTCTGCAAAGGGGGTAAGAATGGGTGCCCCCTTGCTTGTTTATATACCACATCACAGTGGTGTTGTCTGTCCGTATCAGTAAATGGCCTTGCTGAAGTTGGTGTTGAAAGGCCTCGATGGCATGCATTACTGCCAGCATTTCCTTTTGGTTTATATGCAGATGTGCTTCCTTTGGAGACCATTGCCCTTGTATACACCTGCCTTCCATGTGCGCCCCCCATCAAAGGTCTGAGGCGTCTGTGGTCATGGTCTGTGTTATCTGTGGTTTTTTGAATGACATACCTGTGTTTGCCTGGCTTACCGAGGCCCACCATAGGAATTCCTTTTGTAGGCATGGAATGAGCGGTATGGTTGTCTCTAAGTTGTTGCTGTGCTGAGACCATAGGCTTTTTAGGTACCATTGAAGTTTTCTCATGTGTAGCCTTGCTAATGGAACCAGGAGAATGCAGGATGCCATGTAACCCAGGGCCTGTAGGAATCTCCTTGCAGTCATCTGGGTAAGTTTTGCCAAACCTTTGAAATAATGAGTTAACTTCTCTTGCTTGTCTTCTGTCAGGCAAGCCATTTGAGAGGCTGTGTCTAATTTGGCTCCTAAGAAGATTATTTGCTGGGATGGCTGAAGTCTTGACTTTTGGAAGTTGACTGTGTATCACAGAGCTTTAAGTAATCGTATGACATAGTCCAAGTTTTTTGTCAACATCAATTTGTCGTCCGCTTGTATGAGGCAGTCGTCCAGGTACGGGTAAATTTGGATCCCCTGGAGCCTGCAATGAGCAATTACTGAAGCCAGGCATTTTGTGAATACTCTGGGCGCAGTAGATAAGCCAAATGGCAATGCTGAGAATTGATAATGCTCTGGCCCTGCAAGAAATCTGAGGTATCTTCTGCAGCTGTGTCTGATAGGGACATGCAGGTATGCCTCCTTGAGGTCCAGAGTAATCAGCCAAGACCCCTTGCCCAGCATGGGAAGGAGTTGCTGTAGAGTCAGCATTTTGAACTTTGGTACTATGAGAAAGGTGTTTAATGCGGACAAATCCAGTATTGGTCTCCATTGAGTTTCTCTTCTTGGAACAAGGAACAGTCTTGAGTAAAACCCCTGGCCTTGTTCGTGTTGTGGAACTCTTTCTATTGCTTTCATCCGAGCCAGCAGAGAGATTTGCTTGATAGCCTCTGCCCTCTGGTTTTGTGGTAGGTTTGGCATGCCTTGTTTTCTTGGTAAGGTATGAAAATGGAACCTGTAACCTCGGTCTATAATGTCCAAAATCCATTTGTCCTTTGTCAATCTGTGCCAATTGTCTGCAAACAGAGATAATTTTCCGCCCAAGGGAGCTTCTATTTGTTCCTTGGTAGGCGGAAGTAGAGGAAAGTCATTGAGATTGTGGCTGTGGGGCAGGTGAAACCCCTGTGTCACTTCTTTGGTTTGCTGGCTGCCATTGTCGCCCCTGTAAGGACCTCTGTATTGCCCTCTTCCTCGGCCACGTCTGATATTACCCCTTTGAAATTTTTCAGGATTAGGAAAGGACCAGTTTTTTGAAGGCCAATTCCTACTGAATCTGGGGGGTTGAACCTGGAGGAAATCTTTCACCGTCTGAACTGATTTTGCTTTTTCCTCGATGGACTTTAACACATCCTTAGCATTAGCACCAAAATCTTGTTCTTTTCCAAAGGTGCATCCAGAAGTTTTGCCTTTACATGATCTGGTAGAGGTTGATCTTTTAACCATGCATGTCTACGAATGACTGCCCTGTCATAGCTGCCCTACATGAAGCTTCCAGTGCATCATATCCACACTGCAGGAAGTGATTGCTTACTTGCTGAGAGTTATGTACAGCTTCCTGCAAAGACTTCCTGTCTAAAGGATCAGGAGAGGCCAATGTTTTCTGTAAATCTTCTAACAGGAAATCCTGATATTGTAACATATGAAAAAGGCAATTCAAAGCTCTCATAGATAAAGTAGTGGAGGTGTAGACCTTTTTCCCCCCATCTCTCTAATGACCTAGCTTCCCTGTTGGAGGGCAAAGGATTTTTAGAGGTGGAAGTTGAAACACCTTTAGGTCCCTGAGAAATAGTTTCCAAATCAGCAGTATGGGCCCTGCATAAATGGGAATGTGTTTCTGGGACCCTGTAATACCTGTCTGGCTTGGCTGGAGCAGGAGGAAGCGAATCAGGGGTAACACTAGAGTCAGAATATAAATCATCCAAAACATCAAGCACAGGAGGAATAGCTAAGGGCCTGTGCTGGGGCTTTTTAAGGAAAGTTCGAAGGCGCTTTCTGGAATCAGAATATTCCTGGCCTTGCCACTTGAAATGTTCCCTCGTGGTATGCAGAACTTCCCCAAAAGAAATATCCTCAAGAGGGGAGGCCGAGGGGATGGAATCCTCTGCATCCGAGTCCTCATAGGTCTGGAAGAGCTCTTCCTGGCCATCAGAGTGGACAGAGTCCTCAGAATCTTCATCTGAAGGAATAGGGTCAGAGGGTTCAACCCGGGGCCTTTTATCAGAAGGAGGCTGGTATCCTCTCTCAGGATGGGCCTGTGAACCTCTAATCACAGAAATTAAGTCAGCAGCCATAGTCATGATTTGTGTCTCTGGAGTAGGCTGAGGTAAGGCTTTAGCAGTAAGATGCTTGGTCTTGCTGGCTGCCTTAGCCCTAGTGTAGGCCTTAATAGACATGGCCATAGGAGGCCTGGCAGCTCCACGTGCAGGAGTGACCTTATCTACAGTAATGGTCTCGGGCATTTCCCCGGTTTCGGTATCCGGAGGAAAATCAATAACTGGCGGAGTGATATCCTGAATCGGAGTCGTCGGTAATGCGGTGTCTTCGGTTCGGAGCGGTGGAATAACCGTCTCAGGGGGAACCGGAGCACTTGCAGTAGGTTTTGGCGTGGAGTCGGTGGTAGACGTGGGCCGAGGATGTCGGTCCCGGTCTTTTCGTTTCTTGGGAGTTTGCGATGTCGGAAGTTCCGACGGCATTGTATAAGCAAATTTTTCGCCGAAAAATTCTTCAGCGAAATCCGCCCGGCGCCTGAGAGTGCGCTTGTTGAAGCGAGCACAGGCTACACAGGCCGAGACGTCGTGGTCTGGGCCAAGGCAAGGAAGACAGTAAGAGTGGAAATCCTTATGAGGTATTTGTTTACCACAAGAAAGACAATTGTTAACTTTTTCAGTAATTTCTGACATCGGCTGAGGCATGAAAAGGTCCCCAACGGGGTACTTAGCTTTTTTGATGACTTCGGAATCAAAGAATACAGGAGCTGACCGACCGGCACTTGCGAACTGCTTCTGCTTCGGGCACCGCACGGCAAGAAAGACTGAAGAAAATGGCGTCGGCTGATGCTTATGTACTCCAGCCGCTCTGACGGAGAGAAATGCGACATCAGCCGATGTCGGACCCAGACTTTGGAATCCGGCCGACCGAGGGCTGCCTGAGGCAGGACAACCCATATGTTATGACTGCAGTTGCATTCTTGAAGGACATCCCTCTCCAACAAAGAACGGCCTTGGTCTACTGCTTTATCAGCAGGTCTGAATCTAGTCTACGCTACAGCAAACAAAGTGCAACAATTTCAGAACAAAAAAACCCAGTTCAATTAAGCAGTGATATTGTAACAATGCAGTTCAAAAGTGCAATATACAGTGAAAATTTCTACTTAAGTTTTTCGGAGATCACCAGATGGATTGGATTTGCTTATGTAGCAAATGACAGCAAATTGATTTAAACAAATTAACCAATAAAAAGCTCAAAACTAAGTCCTATTCCAGGATCCTTCAAATCAGATGAGTTCTAACTGCACAGTCCTGCCACTAGGGTGCATGGGAACCCTCTCCAACAAAAGATGGCCTGGTTTAGTGCTCGAGTTATACAAACAGAACTAGATTCAGCAAGACTGAATCTAGTTTATGCTACACAAACAGCAACAATTTAATACAAAAAAACAGTTCAAATAAGTAGTGATATGGTCAAAAATGCAGTTCAAATGTGCAATATGAAGTGAAAGATTCTACTCAAGTTTTGCAGAGATCACCAGAGGGCTTGGAATTGCTTATGTAGCAACCAAGAGCAAACAGATTTAAACAAATTAACCAACTGATCAATAAAAAAGCTCAAAACTGGGCCCTGTTCCAGCAACATTCAATCAGCTGAGTTCGAACTGCACACTCCTGCCACTTGGGTGCAGGGAACCCGCTCTAACAAAAGATGGCCTGGTTTAGTGCTCAAGTTACACAAAGAGAGCTACATTCAGCAGGTCTGAATCTAGTCTAGGCTACAGCAAAGTGCACTAATTTCAGAAAAAATAAGCAGGCACAGTAAGCTTTCAACCAGCAATTCCCAGCTCAGAAGGGCAGAAGCTACCCTCTCCTCCCTCAAGAGTGTAGACCACAAACCTTCTTAATGTAAAATAACTGGGCTGAAGTCCAAGTGCTTAAACTAGAACTAGGACACTTCTAGAACAGACACACTAAGCCTTCACCGAGCAATTCCCAACTTAGAAGGATGTATGCTACCTCTCCTGCCACAACAGTGTAGACCACAAACCTTCCTAATGTAAAACTGGTCTGAAGCCCATGTGCTTAAACCAAAAGAATAGCAGCTACAATTTAATCAAGCAACTAACAAGCAGTAATAAATGGAGCAGGATAAATGCAATTGAACACTTTCAAGCAGCAAAGCAAAATAAAGTAGGAAGCAATACAAATACAGTAAAAACAGCTGAACAAAGTCCATTTTTATTAGCGTAAGTGAGAAGAGAGGAAAAGTACAGTTTTGTACCTACCATAAATGTAGATGTTCGAGTGTTCACCCCGCTGCAGTCATCACACTTGGGTTATCCTGCCGACAGGCGGTCCTGCAGTCGGCCCAAATTCCAAAGTCTTGGTCCGGTGTCGGTTGCTGTCGCTTCTTCCCTGACGTCACTGCGCCAGGGGTATATAAAAGAGGCATCCGACGCCATTTTCTTCAGTTTTTCTTGATGTCAGGTGCCCCCAATAGGTAGGCAATATATATATGTGTGTATATATATATATATATATATATATATATAAAAATAAAACAAAACCCTTAGGCACAAGCAAATACACCACAGAGGCAGTATAGGATAGAGTGGTAGAGATAAATTCAGCTGTTTCGGAGGGGATGGAGGGAGGGTAACCTGGACTGCAGCAGGGTGAACACTCGGAACATCGACATTTATGGTAGGTACAAAAAACTGTACTATGTTCATCGTGTTACCCTGTTGCAGTCATCACACTTGGGTTGAATCCCAAAGCTAAGGATGGGAGGTGGAGTCAAACAGGGTTAGAAGAAGCTAGTAGGCCCTGCAAAACTGCAGTGGCAAAACCAGCTCTAGTCTTAGAGTATAGAGGTAGGTGATAGTGTTTGGTGAAGGTGTGCACTGAACTCCAAGTTGCAGCTTCCAGAATATCCTCGGTTGGCGCTCCCCTGAGAAAGGCTGCAGATGTAGCTGTAGCCCTGGTGTAGTGGGACCTAATGTTAGCAGGTACTGGTTTCTCATGATGTCAAACAGAAACATATGCAATGCCCTATCCATTTAGAAATGGTCTGTTTTGAGATGGCTTTTCCTTGTGATCCCGTAGCATAGGCTACAAAGAGCTGGTCAGTTTTTCTGAGAGCCTTAGTTTTATCCAAGTAGTAACGTAACTGCCTGTGAATGTCCAAAGAGTGCAGGAGTCTTTCTCCTTTGTTCTGGGGATTTTGGAAGAAGGTGGGCAAGTGAATGGTTTGGTTTAGGGCCACACTGGATACCACCTTTGGCATAAAGGAAGGGTTAGTTCGTAGAGAGACTGTCTTGATGAAAAATGAGGAAGGGCTCCACTGTCTTAAGTGCCTGTAGCTCTGAGACTCTTCTAGCTGAGGTTATTGCTAATGGTAGGGCAGTTTTCCATGAAAGAAATTTTAAATCAGCTGAAAAAGCTGGTTCAAAGGGCAGCGGTGTAAGCTTTTCCAGAACAAAGTTGAGATCCCAAGTAGGTGTTGGAGCTCTCCTTGGCGGTCTTAAGTTCTTAGCCCCTCTGAGGTACTGTCTTAGGAGTGGATGTGAGAATAAAGGAGGATCCATGCTGTAATGTGCTGAAATTGCTGAGGCGTGGATCTTAATAGATGAAAAGCAAAGTCCTTTGTGTAACATCTCAGTTAAATATTGTAGAATCTGAGGGATGTTTGGATCATGGGGATTTAGGCCTTTAGCCTGGTTCCAGGCGCAAAATCTTTTCCATTTGTCTGAACAGGTTTTCCTGCTGCTGGGCCTCCTGGCCTCCAGAAAGACATCATAACAGCTTTGGATAAAGGTGTTGGCTGGTTGTTTAGGTAATTTGCCATGCAGCCAGGTTTAAAGTCTTGAGCTGGCTGTGTAGAATCTGATTGTCTCGCTGGGTGAGCAGGTGAGGAATTTGTGGCAAAATCCATGGTGGGCCATGGGCCATGTTCCTTAAAATTGGATACCAATGCTGGCGTGGCCAGTCTGGTGTAACGAGTATCATTTGTGGCCTCTCTAATCTGACTTTCAGCAGTACCTTTGCTAGAAGAGGCAGTGGAGGGAAGGCATACACTGTTAATGTTTTCCAACTGAATGAGAGGGCGTCCACTTTCCAAGCTAATGGATGGCAGGTCCTTGTGCAAAATTTTTGAAGTTGGTGGTTGTGGGGGCTTGCAAACAGTTCTATGTCTGGGCGTCCCCATTTTTGAGCTATCATTGCAAATACTTGTGGATCTAGTTTCCATTCGTGTTGATCCATGATGTTTCTGCTTAGGTAGTCTGCCAATGTGCTTTTCTTTCCTGGCAGGAATTGTGCTTGTAATTGAACCTGGTAAGACAGTGCAGTGTTCCACAAGGTTATTGCTTGCCTGCATAGAGGGTAGGAATGTGTGCCCCCTTGCTTGTTTATGTACCACATTACTGTGGTATTGTCCGTCTTTATTATTAGTTGTCCTGGGTGTAGAAGGTCCTTGAAAGCTGTTAGGGCATTCTGTACTGCTTGCATTTCTTTTTGATTGATATGCAGATGCCTCTGATCTGAAGTCCATTTGCCCCGAATGCACTGCCCTGCCATGTGTGCTCCCCAGGCATAGTCCGATGCATCTGTTGTCATAGTTTGCCTGGCTGTGGGTACGGTGAAAGGCTGACCCTTGTTGAGGTGACATGCCTGTGCCCACCATAGAAACTCCTGTTGAAGGCAGGGAATGAGTGGTATCATTGTTTCCAAGCTGTGGCTGTGCTGAGTCCATACACTTTTCAGGTACCATTGTAATTTCCTCATGCAGTTTTGCAAATGGTATTAGTAGTATGCAAGATACCATGAATCTCAAGGCCTGCAGAATTTTTCTTGCAGGGAGTTGGGTCTTTGTTGCCATTATTTTGAAATATTGAATCAGCTGTTGTTGTTTGTCTGGCGTGAGATAAGCTATCTGGGCCGCTGTATTCAAGCTGGCACCCAGGAATAATATGTTTTGTGAGGGCACTAGTTTTGATTTCTTTTCGTTTACTGTATACCCTAGGCAACTTAGAAGGTGTTTGACAAATGCCAGATGCTTTAAAAGAATGTCCTTGTTTTCTGCTTGAATAAGGCAGTCATCCAGATATGGGTATATTTGAATTCCTCTTTGTCTGCAGTATGCAATTACTGGTGAAAAGGCATTTTGTGAAGACCCTGGGTGCAGTAGATAAGCCAAAGGGCAGTGCAGAGAATTGATAATGTGTTGAACTTGCAATGAAGCGGAGGTATCTTCTGCAATTTTGTCTGATAGGGACATGCAGGTATGCCTCCTTGAGGTCCAAAGTGACTAGCCAAGCATTCTTGCCCAGCATGGGAAGAAGCTGCTGTAGTGTTAGCATCTTGAATTTTGGTACTTGCAGATAGGTGTTTAGAATTGAAAAATCCAGAATGGGTCTCCATGCTTTGTCCTTTCTTGGGACTAGGAAGAGTCTTGAGTAAAATCATTGTCCTTGCTCCTGTGTAGGTACCTGTTGAATGGCTCTCATGTCCATGAGAGCTGTAATTTGTTTTTGTGCCTCTGCCCATTGGTTTGGTGGCAGGTTTGGCATCCCTTTGATCCTTGGTAAGGTATGAAAGTGGAATCTGTATCCTTGAGAGACAATGTTTAGAATCCATTTGTCTTTTGTGATGATGTGCCAGTTGTCTGCAAAAAATGCTAGTTTTCCTCCTAAGGGAGCTGCCAGGAGAGATTTGCTTGGTAGTTTGAGGATATAGTCATTGTGTTCGTCTTTTGCTAGCTTGGGGCCTGTCTTCTCCTCTTTTCTGGGTAGCAGAACCCCATTGGCGAGGTTTGTAAGGGCCCTGTGACTGACCTCTGCCCCTTGGGCATCTGTATTTGCCCCTCTGTGATCTGTCTGAAGCTAGAAAGGATCAGTTTTTTGTTGGCCAATTTCTGCTGAAACAAGGGTGTTGTACCTGCAAAAAATCCTTGACCGTTTGCATAGACTTTGCCTTATCCTCCATTTTCTTTAAAACCTCTTCTGCTTTGACACCAAATAATACATCCTGCTGTAAAGGTGCATCCAATAATTTTGCTTTAACATGGTCAGGTAGGGTTTGTTCTTTTAACCAAGCATGTCTACGTATGACAGAGCCAGTAACAGCTCCTCTACAGGAAGCTTCCATTGAATCAAATCCGCATTGTAAAGTATGTTTGCCCACCTTTTCAGCTGCATGCAACAGATCCTGCATTTCCTTGAATTCAGACGGTTCTGAATGTGTGCTCATTTTTTGTTTTAACTGAGACATTAGGAATTGCTGATATTTCAACATGTGAAACTGGCAATTTAATGCTCTCAGCCAGAGTTGCTGAGGTGTATATTTTCTTTCCCCATCTATCTAGGGCTCTGGAATCCCTTTCAGAGGGCACAGGATTTTTAGCCATAGAAGCTTTTGCTCCCTTAGGACCCTGGGAAATTGTTTCTGGGTCAGCTACAGGGCTTTTATAAAGGAATTTGTGAGAGTCAGGTACTCTGTAGTATCTGTCTGGTTTGGCTGGAGCAGGAGGTAGAGAATCTGGATTTAAACTAGACTCCTTCTAAAACAGGAGGGATAGCAAGAGGTTTGTGCTGGGGTAGTAAAAGGAACTCTCGGAGCCTTTTCTTAGAATCTAAGTAATCCTGGCCTTTCCAGTGGAAATGTTCCCTCATGGTATGTAAAGTTTCCCCAAAGGAGTAGTCTTCACGGGGAGATGCTGAGGGAATAGAGTCTTCAGCATCAGAGTCTTCATAAAGTGGGAAAGTATAATCCTGTTCCTTAGAGGAATCCGAGGAGAATGAAACCTGGTCAGAGGATGCATAATCCTCCTCTTGTCTTGGTCTTTTGTCAGGAGGGGGATGGGAACCCCTGATAAGGGTAATCAAATCTTCAGCCATCTTAAGCATCTGTTTCTTGGGCATGGGGCCTTGAACTGTAGACTGATGCACAGTTTTCTTAGGTTTTAAAGGAGTTTTAAGCTAACTCGAGTGTAGTCGGTCTGAAGACACCTTCTGCAACCGAAGGTGTTTCCACTGCACCGGTGTCTACTTCTACTCCGGTGTCGGTACATAACTGCATCGGCCTAGTAGGCTCCGCTTGGGAATCCGCAGCTGTCTGGGCTTCCAGTTCTGGGGTCGTCAGGGGCTGCGTAGGCGCCTCACTGAAAACTGGAGAACCGGCGACAGGCCCAGTTAAGGCCTCGGAGTCTGGCTTGTTCCTAGGCTGCCTGTCCTTATCCTTGCGTTTTTTTTTATGTACGGCGGTCGTCGGCTGCTCCGACGGAATGATGCAATTAAACTTCCTACCAAAGAAATGCCATGCAAAGTCAAAACGGCATTTGATAGTTCGTTTATTAAACCTAGCGCAAAACCGACAAACTGTGACATCATGGTCTGGGCCTAGGCAAGGAATACAATAGGAATGGAAGTCCTTATGAGGTATTTGCTTCCCACAAGAAATGTAATTGTTAGCTTTTTCTGACATCGGACTGAGGCAAGAAAATGTTCCCCCAATGGGGTACTTAGCTTTATTGAAGACTTCGGACTGAAATTCAAATCGAAAATCTTAGGAGTCGGCCGACCGGCACTTGCGAATTGCTTCTGCTTCGGACACCGCGCGGCAAGAAAGACTGAAGAAAATGGCGTTGGATGCCTCTTATATACCCCCTGGCTCACTAATGTCAGGGAAGAAGCAAAGTACAGTTTTGTACCTACCATAAATGTAGATGTTCGAGTGCTAATACAGCTGCAGTCATAACAGATGGGTTCTCCTGCCATCAGGCGGGTCCTCGGTCGGCCGAATTTCAAAGTCTAGGTCCGGCGTCGGTTGTCGCTTCTTCCCTGACGTCAGTGCGAAAGGGGTATAAAAGAACCAGCCAACGCCATTTTCTTCAGTCTTTCTTGCCCCAGATGTCAGGTGCCCCCAGAAGGAAGGCAATACATAAAATAATGTAATAATGCAATGCAATATAATCAAAAAATACCCCTAGAGGGGAAGGCGGGAGGGAAACCTGGACTGCAGCTGTATTAGCACTCGAACATCTACATTTATGGTAGGTACAAAACTGTACTATGTTCATCGTGCATACAGCTGCAGTCATAATAGATGGGTAGAATCCCAAAGCTAAGAAAGGGGTGGTAGGCACTAGGAGGAGCCAAAATGCCCTGCAAGACTGCAGTGGCAAAGCCTGCTCTAAACTTGGAGTATAATGGTAGGTTGTAGTGCTTAGAGAAGGTATGCACAGAACTCCAAGTGGCTGCTTCTAAAATATCCTTGGTAGGAACTCCTCTGAGGAAGGCTGCAGAGGTGGCTGTGGCCCTGGTGAAATGAGTTCTAATATCTGTAGGTACAGTTTTGCCATGAAAGGAATAGCAAAAGCGTATGCAGTGGGCTATCCATTTTGAGATTGTCTGTTTGGATATTGACTTTCCTTGAGCTCCTACCGCATAGGCCACAAAAAGCTGTTCTGATTTTCTGAAAGGCTTTGTTCTGTCCAAATAATAACGCAGTTGTCTGTGGATGTCCAAGGAATGCAGTAATCTCTCTCCTTTATTTTGAGGATTAGGATAAAAAGTAGGTAAATGTATGGCCTGATTTAAAGCTACCCTGGATACCACTTTAGGCATAAAGGACGGGTTGATACGTAACGAAACTCTGTCCTGATGGAAGATGATGAAAGGCTGGACAGCCATAAGAGCCTGTAGTTCTGAAAAGTACAGTTTTGTACCTACCATAAATGTAGATGTTCGAGGATCCACATTGCTGCAGTCCTTACTATTGGGTAGTCCGCTGTCCAGTCGGCCCGAATACCAGAGTATATGGCTGACGTCGGTCAGGGCGCATTAGACTGACGTCAGTACGTCAGGGTACTAATGCGCATGACCGACGTCATATCCTCAGTCTTTTCTTGCCCCAGATGTCAGAAGACCCTAAAAAGACAAGGCCCAAAATACCTGCACCAAAAATATGTACAATATATACAAAAATATATACAAAAATATCAGCATATAACCTCACCTACACAACCACCCCTAAACACAGAGGGAAGGAGGGAGGGTAAATTGGACTGCAGCAATGTGGATCCTCGAACATCTACATTTATGGTAGGTACAAAACTGTACTATGTTCTTCGTTCCACATTGCTGCAGTCCTTACTATTGGGTAGAATCCCAAAGCAGAGGTAAGGGAGGCTGGCAAATCATAAAGAAGTAGGAGCTGACAACATGCCTTGCAAAACAGCTGTGGCAAAACCAGCCCTAGACTTAGAGTAGATAGGAAGGTGATAATGCTTAGAGAAAGTATGCACTGAACTCCAAGTAGCTGCCTCCAAAATATCCTTAGTTGCCACCCCTTAGAAATGCTGTTGAAGTGGCAGTAGCCCTAGTGGAATGAGGCCTAATCCCAGCTGGAATCTCCTTGCCATGATGGGAATAACAAAATGCAATGCAAAACCCAATCCACCTAGAAATATTTTTTTTTGACACAGGCTTGCCCTGCGAACTCAAAGCAAAAGAAACAAACAACTGCTGAGACTGCCTAAAATCCTTAGTCCTGCTTAAATAATAACGCAATTGCCTGTGTACATCTAAAGTGTGCAAAATCTTTTCCCCTTTATTTTGGGGGTCTGCATAAAAAGTAGGCAAATGAATAGTTTGGTTTAAAGCCACACTAGAAACCACCTTAGGCATAAAGGAAGGATTAGTACGTAATGATACCCTATCCTTATGGAAAATCAAAAAGGGCTCTACTGCCATAAGGGCCTGCAACTCAGACACCCTTCTTGCAGAAGTAATAGCCAACAGAAAAGCAGTCTTCCATGACAAGTATTTCAATTCAGCAGTAGCCGAGGCTCAAAAGGTTGTAGAGTAAGTTTTTCCAACACAAAATTGAGATCCCAAGCAGGAGTAGGAGCTCTACGTGGGGTCTTATATTCTTTGCCCTCTAAGAAACTGCTTGAACAAAGGATGCGAAAACAATGGTGGGTCACAATCATAGTGAGCTGAAATTGCTGCAGCATGAATCTTAATGGAAGAGAAGGACAAACCTTTGTCCAATAACTCAGTAAGATATTGAAGAGCCACACTCAAATTAGGCTCAGAAATCTCCAAATTCTTTGCTGTACTCCAAAATAAAAATCTCTTCCATTTTTCTGCGTACACTTTCCTTGTACTAGGTCTTCTAGCTTCCATAATCACATTTAAAACTTGTTGAGGAAGTTGAGACCTGCTGTGTTTCAACACAGAATATGCCAGGCTGTTAGATGAAGAGAATGAAGCTTGACATTGAGCAGATGACCGTCCTTCTGAGATAACAGATGAGGAATCAAAGGTAAAGGCCATGGAGGCTTCCTTACCAGACTCCTTAGTAGTGGGTACCAGTGTTGCGAGGCCAATCTGGAGCTATCAAAATCATCCTTGGCTTGTCTTGTCTGACTTTTAATAGCACCTTTGGAAGAAGAGGCAGAGGTGGAAAGGCATACACATGAAGGTTTTTCCAACTGAAAGACAGAGCATCCACTTTCCAAGCTGTGTGATGAAACCCTTTGTGCAAAACTTTGGCAGCTGGTGGTTTAGTGGAGAAGCGAACAGATCTATGTCTGGAGTTCCCCATGACACTGTCAATTTCTGAAATACATGAAGATCCAGTTTCCACTGTGGGGATCCATGATTTGTCTGCTTAACACATCTGCTAAGGAGTTCTGTGCTCGGCAGAAACCTTGCCTGAAGAGTTAGTTGCAAGCTTAGCGCAGTCTCCCATAAAATCATTGCTTGCCTGCATAGAGGATAAGAATGTGTTCCCCCTTGCTTGTTGATGTACCACATGACAGTTGTGTTGTCTGTTAGAATCAACACCTGCCCTGGAAGAAGTAACTCCTTGAAAGCCAATAATGCAAACTGGACTGCTAACATCTCCTTCATGTTGATATGTAGATGCTGTAGTCTGGCAGGCCACTTGTCTTGTATCCACTTTCCATTTAGATGAGCTCCCCAAGCAATGTCCGAGGCATCTGTCGTTAAAATCTGACTCGCCTCTGGCCGGGTCACAGAGAGTCCCTTGTTTAGGTGACATTCCTGAGCCCACCACAAAAATTCTTTTTGAAGGCAAGGTATTATTTGAATGACAGTGTCCAAATCCTGGCAGTGCTGTGTCCATACATTTTGAGATACCATTGTAGCTTCCTCATATGCAGTTTGGCATTGGGAAGCACCAGAATACAAGATGCCATGAACCCTAATGCTTGAAGGACTGTCCTTGCAGTCAGCACGGACTGATGAGATAGTTGATGGAAGTAAAGTGATAGACTCTTTTGTTTGTCCGGGGTTAAAAGGCCATCTGGGCTGCTGTATTCAGTCTCACACCCAGAAAGCACATGTCTTGAGAGGGTACTAGACTGGACTTTATTTCGTTCACAGAATACCCTAGGCATCTTAGCACTGCTATAACATATTCCAGATGCTGTAGAAGGTCTTCCTTTTCTTGAGCCAGAATCAGGCAGTCGTCCAAGTAAGGATAGATTTGAATTCCTTTTAGCCTGAAGTAAGCTATCACTGGAGCCAGAACCTTTGTGAATACTCTGGGCAGTAGATAAGCCAAAGGGCAATGCAGAGAACTGATAATGAGAATTTCCAGCTCAACGCAGATACTTCCTGCAACTTAGTCTTATAGGCACATGAAGGTAAGCTTCCTTGAGATCTAAAGTTACCATCCAGTGATCTTTGCCCAGCAGAGGTAAAAGCTGTTGTAACGTCAACATTTTGAACTTGGGAATGTCCAGATAAGTGTTGAGGATAGATAAATCCAAAATTGGTCTCCACGTGTTCCCCTTCTTTGGTACTAGGAACAGGCGAGAATAAAATCCTAGGCCCCTTTCTGATACAGGGACTGGCTGAATGGCCCCTATTTGGAGTAACAGAGAAATTTGCTTGTGAGCCTCTTTCCTTTGTGGAGGGGGAACATCTGGCATGCCTTTGAAAGGGGGCAATGTATGGAAATAAAACCTGTAACCGTGGTGAATGATATCCAACACCCATCTGTCTTGAGTAATTAAATCCCAATTTCCTTTGAAAAGAGACAGTCTTCCTCCCAAAGGAGCTGCCAGTCGAGAATCTACTGGCAGCTGAAAAGGCAGGTCATTGGGTCTGTTTACGAAAGGACTGACCCCTGCCCTCACCAGAAGTCTGAGCAGGTGAACTCCTGTTCTAGGCCTAAAAGAACCTTGAGCTCTGCCCCTACCACGTCTAGACCTACCCCTAGACTGGGAATCATAAGCAGGATATGTCCATCCCTTAGTAGGCCAATTTCTACTAAACTTGGTGGCTGCACCTGCAAAAATCTTTAACAGTTTGCATAGACTTAGCTTTGTCCTCCATTTTCTTTAAAACTGCTTCCACAGGCGAACCAAACAACACATCAGACTGTAAAGGAGCATCCAAAATCCTTGTCTTAACATGCTCAGCTAAATTCTGATCCCTCAACCAGGCATGCCTGCGAAGAACAGAACTAGTGGCAGCCACCCTCGAGGAGGCCTGTACAGCATCAAAACCACATTGCAAAGAATGCTTACCCACTTGTTCAGACACATGAACTAAATCCAGCAACTCTTTACACTCAATACCTTCCGCCAAAGCATCCACCTTAGATTTCAGTTGTGAAAGGAGATAATTTTGATATTTAAGCATGTGAAACTGACAATTCAACGCCCTCATGGCTAAAGTGGAAGAAGTATACACTTTCTTTCCCCATCTATCCAAAGCCCTTGCCTCTTTATCAGTGGGAACAGGGTTTTTAACCACAGAGGCCTTAACACCTTTAGGTCCCTGAGAAACAGTTTCGGGTCTGCCCTAGGACTCTTAAAAGATACTTATGAGCTTCAGGCACCCTATAGTACCTATCAGGTTTAACAGGAGCAGGAGGCAAAGAATCAGGGTTCAGGGAAGCCTCTGCAAAAACATCTTCCACCACATTCAACACAGGAGGTATAGCTAAGGGCCTATGCTGGGGCAAAACAAGAATTCCCTAAGCCTTTTCCTGGAATCAGAGTAATCCTGGCCTTCCCATTTAAAGTGCTCCCTCATGGAATGCAGAGTCTCTGAAAATGAGAAATCCTCAGGAGGAGAAGCTGTAGGAGTGGAATCATCCACATCAGAATCAGAATAAGGAGGATACTCCTGCAAATCTTCCGCAGAAGACTCAGAAGCCTCTGAACACTGTTCAAAACTATCAAACTCGGTTCCACCCTAGGCCTCTTATCAGGAGGGGCATAGAACCTCTAATCATAGTAATCAAATCTTCTGCCATTTTAAGCATATGTTTCTTAGGCACAGAACCTGAAATGCTAGGAGAAGCCCCCACTGAAGCTGAACTTGGCCTACCTCTCAAAGAAGTTTTGGCAACAGAAGGAGAGGCTCTAACTACCTTGGGAAGAGAGGGAAGAACAGTTACCTGAGAAGCCCCCTCAGCCTGGCCTACCTCCTGAGAAGGCACATCCTGTAACAGTAAAGTCTCTGCCTGAGACTCCAAAGAAACTCCTGGCAAAACCTCTGGCTCCACTGAGCCTTCTAAAGAACCAACGTCCGGGACTGCCGGTTCATCAACCCTAGGCTTCGCTGTTTTGTCCTTGGGCTTTTTGGACGAAGCGGGCGTCGGAGCATCCGACAGCATTTTATAATTGCAACGCTTCCCAAACACTAACCTGGCACAGTCTAACCGCCTCTTAATAGTGCGTTTGTTAAACCTAGCACAAGAGCGGCATCCAACAACGTCGTGCTCAGGCCCCAAACAAGGTATACACAAGGTATGGTAATCCCTATGAGGTATCTGTTTCCCACAAGAAATACAGTTATTCACTTTTTCTGACATCCGGTTAAATACTGAGGCAAGAAAAAAACAAAATGTTCCCCAACGGGGTACTTAGCCAACTCTGATTCGGTCTGAAACTCCGGCCGAAATATTTCAGAACGCCAACCTGCACTCGCAAAACTGCTTCTGCATCGGACCATGCGGCAAAAAAGACTGAGGATATGACGTCGGTCATGCGCATTAGTACCCTGACGTACTGACGTCAGTCTAATGCGCCCTGACCGACGTCAGCCATATACTCTGGTATTCGGGCCGACTGGACAGCGGACTACCCAATAGTAAGGACTGCAGCAATGTGGAACGAAGAACATCTCTACAAGCTGAAGTGATAGCCAGAAGGAAAGCTGTTTTCCAGGACAAATATTGTAAATCTGATGAGGCAGCTGGTTCAAAAGGGGGCAAAGTCAGTTTTTCCAGAATGAAATTAAGATCCCAAGCAGGTATTGGTTGTTTTCTTGGAGGTCTTAAATTCTTAGCCCCTCTGAGGAACTGTCTTAATAGAGGGTGAGAGAATAAAGGTGGATCAGTGTTGTATTCTGCAGAAATGGCTGAGGCATGGATTTTGATGGAGGAGAACGAAAGTCCACTGCTTAACAGCTCAGCCAAATATTGTAGTATTTGAGGCAAATTCAGTTTTCCAGGGCACTGGCCCTTTTTCTCATTCCAAACACAAAAACGTTTCCATTTTGCAGAGTAAGCTTTTCTAGTTGATGGCCTTCTGGCCTCCAAAATGACATTCTGCACCTCCTTGGAGAGCAGGGCCTGCTGTGATGCTAAGGAATCTTCCATGCGGCTAGATTGAGTGTCTTCAGCTGACTGTGAAGAGTTTTGAAGCTGTGCTGAGTCAGAAGAAGAGGGATTAGAGGCAGGGTCCATGGTGGGGAATGAGTCAGGCTCCTTAGTAGTGGGTACCAGTGTTGCCTTGGCCAGTCCGGAGCAATGAGGATCATCTTTGGTCTGTCTGCTCTGGTCTTCAATAGGACTTTGGGCAGCAGAGGAAGAGGTGGGAAGGCATAAACTGTCATTGATGTCCAACTGAAAGAGAGAGCGTCCACTCTCCAGGCCTTTGGATGGAAGATCCTTGAGCAGAATTTTGTCAATTGATGATTTTTGTGGGAGGCAAAGAGATCTATGTCTGGCCTTCCCCATTCTTGGATTATTTCTGAAAAACTTTTGGATGCAACTTCCATTCGTGTGGATCTGTCATGTTCCTGCTTAGGTTGTCTGCCAGCGTGTTTTCCTTGCCTGGCAAGTACTGTGCTTGTAGTTCCATTTGTAAGTCCATGGCCATGTTCCAAAGTGACATGGCCAGTCTGCATAGGGGATAAGAATGTGTTCCTCCCTGCTTGTTTATGTACCACATAACAGTGGTGTTATCTGTTCTTATCAATAGCTGACCTGGTTGTAGAAGGTCCTTGAAGGCTGTAATAGCATTTATCACTGCTAGCATTTCTTTTTGATTGATGTGAAGGTGCTTTTCTTTTTGGGTCCATTTGCCCTGAATGCACCGGTCTGTCATGTGCGCCCCCCAGGCGTAGTCCGAGACATCTGTTGTGATGACTTGATCTGCTTGAGGCCTGCTGAATGGAAGACCTGTGTTTGTTTGGCATGCTTGAGCCCACCACAGAAATTCCTTTTGCAGACATGGAATTAGTGGTATCATTGTTTCCAAACTGTGGCTGTGTTGAGACCATATAGGTTCATAGGTTGGTACTAGGCTATCAGCCCTAGGGCCTATACAAGCCTAGCCATAACAATTCCCTGGCTATTTCTTCCCACATTATTTACTTTCCTAGACCCCTGTCTAGCAGGGCGACTGACGTGATCCCTGGGGTGAATTTCCTTTCTCCCATCCAAACGTCAAGGTTCCTCTTGAAGAGGTCATATGTTTTTTAGGTACCATTGTAGTTTTCTCATATGCAGCTTTGCACATGGTATTAGTAAGATGCAAGATGCCATGAATCCCAGAGCCTGCAGGATTTTCCTTGCAGTCAGCCTAGTGCAATTTGCCAGTGTTCTGAAATATTGAAATAGTTGCCCCTGCTTCTCTGGCGTGAGGTAGGCCATCTGGGTGTTTGTGTCCAAATTGGCACCCAGGAAAATTATCTTCCGAGAGGGTATTAGTCTTGATTTCTCTTTGTTGATTGTGTATCCTAGAGAGTTTAATAACCTTATTACATAAGCCAGATGTTTCAGAAGAATGTGCTTGCTGTCCGCTTGGATCAGGCAGTCGTCCAAATAAGGGTATATTTGTATTCCTTGAAGTCTGCAGTAGGCAATTACTGATGCCAGGCATTTCGTGAATACTCTGGGCGCAGTAGATAAACCAAAGGGCAATGCAGAGAATTGATAATGTGTTGAACCTGCAAGAAATCTGAGGTATCTTCTGCAATTTTGTCTGATTGGGACATGCAGGTATGCCTCCTTGAGGTCCAATGTTACCAGCCAAGACTCCTTGCCCAGCATGGGAAGAAGTTGCTGTAGAGTGAGCATCTTGAATTTTGGTACGAGTAGGAATGTGTTTAGGATGGAAAGATCCAAATTAGGTCTCCAATCTTTGCCCTTCCTTGGCACCAGAAATAGCCTGGAATAAAATCCTTGACCTTGTTCGTGCGTAGGTACCTCTTGAATTGCTTTCATGTTTATAAGATCTGAAATTTGCTTTTGTGCCTCTGCCCTTTGATTGTGTGACATGTTTGGCATGCCTTTCATTTTTGGAAGGGTATGAAAATGGAATTTGTAGCCTCTGTTTATAATGTTCAGGATCCATTTGTCCTTTGTGACAATATGCCAATTTTTTGAGAATAGTGCCAGCTTTCCTCCTAAGGGAGCTGCCATTTGAGACCTGGTTGGCATGCAAAGGGGAAAGTCATTGGTTTTGCTTTCTGAAAGATTGCGAGTTGTCCTCACCACCTCTCTGTGTAGGAGCTTGCCATTGTCTGCCTCTGTACGAGCCTTGTGTTTGTCCTCTGCCCCTTGGGCGCCTGTATCTGCCTCTTTGGGGTCTGTCTGTGGCAGGAAAGGACCAGTTCTTGGAAGGCCAATTTCTACTAAAACGTGGGGGTTGAACCTGCAGAAATTCTTTCACAGTTTGCATTGATTTAGCCTTTTCCTCCATTTTCCATAATACTTCCTCAGAATTTGCCCCAAATAGTACACCCTTTTGAAGAGGGGTGTCTAGTAATTTAGCTTTGACATGATCAGGCAAGGCTTGTTCCTTGAGCCAAGCATGCCTACGTATGACTGAGCCTGTAACAGCAGCTCTACATGAGGCCTCTAGAGCATCAAAACCACATTGTAAGGTATGTTTACCCACTTGTTCTGCACTATGCATCAAATCCTGCAACTCCTTCATGTCTGGTTGTTCAGGTTGTGACATTTTACTTTTCAATTGAGATAACAGAAACTGTTGATATTTTAGCATATGAAACTGACAGTTTAAGGCCCTCATGGATAAGGTAGCCGAGGTATATACCTTTTTTCCCCACCTTTCTAAGGATCTGAAATCTCTCTCGGAAGGCAATGGGTTTTTGGCAATGGAGGCCTTAACTCCCTTGGGCCCCTGTGAGATGGTTTCTAGGTCAGCAGCATGGCTTTTGTATAGAAATTGGTGTGAGTCAGGAACCCTGTAGTACCTGTCAGGTTTAACTGGGGATGGAGGAAGAGAGTCCGGGTTAAGGCAGGCCTCCGAGTAAACATCATCTAGGATGTCCAGGACAGGAGGTATAGCCAGAGGCCTGTGCTGGGGTAACAAAAGAAATTCCCTGAGCCTTTTCTTGGAATCTGAATAATCCTGGCCTTCCCAATGGAAGTGTTCCCTTAAGGTATGCAGAGTTTCACCAAATGAGTAATCCTCAGGGGGGGGGGGATACAGAAGGAATAGATTCCTCTGCATCAGAGTCTTCAAAAGGAGAGTAAGACTGTTCCTGATAATCAGAGTGCTCTGAAATAATGGAGCCCTGATCAGAAGAGGGGGAATCTTCCTCCACTCTGGGTCTTTTGTCCGGAGGTGGCTGAGAACCTCTGATTAAAGTAATTAAATCCTCAGCCATTTTAAGCATCTGTCTCTTAGGCATGGGGCATGGAAATGGGCCCTGTGTAGCTGGTCTCTTAGGGTGCATGGTAGCTTTAGACTTGGTGAAAGCCTTGATGGAGAAAGAAGAGGAAGGTCTGAAGACACCTTGAGTGGAGGTGGACCTGTCCACATTCTGTGTTTCAATGCCAAGCGTGGCTTCGATATCTGTAGTCAGGGTGTGGGCCGAGGAGCCTGCGACCTCTGGTACAGGGGACACCGCCAAAGATGTGTCGTCGGTAATCAGGGGCTGCGTAGGCGCCTCGCTGAGAACCAGACAACGTGTAGTCGGCTTTGGCGTGGTGTCGGTAGAGGCCGCGGACCTCGAGTGTCGGTCCTTGTCTTTGCGTTTTTTAGACAAAACCGGAGTCGGAGTATCCGACGGCATAGTATAGTTAAATGCTTTCCCAAAATAATGCTGGGCGAACTCCGCCCGACGCTTAATAGTGCGTTTGTTGAATGTAGCACAAAAGCGACAGACAGAGACGTCGTGGTCTGGGCCTAAACAAGGTATACAGAGGGAATGGAAATCGTTCTGCGGTATTTGCTTCCCACAAGAAATACAATTATTAACTTTGTCTGACATCGGTCTGAGGCAAGAAAAAGTTTCCCCAACAGGGTACTTAGCTTTTAGGAAGACTTCGGTTCCAAAAATTTTTTGTAATCTCAGGAGTTGGCCGACCGGTACTTGCGAAATGCTTCTGCTACGGGCACCGCGATGCAAAAAAGACTGAAGAAAATGGCGTTGGCTGGTTCTTTTATATCCCTGTCGCACTGACTTCAGGGAAGAAGCGACGACAACCGACGCCAGACCTAGACTTTGGAATTCAGCCGACCGAGGACCCGCCTGATTGCAGGAGAACCCATCTGTTATGACTGCAGCTGTATGCACGATGAACATCAGCAACAGACGCCGGACCAAGACTTTGGAATTCGTGCCGACTGCGGGACCGCCTGATGGCAGGATAACCCAAGTGTGATGACTGCAGCAGGGTAACACGAACATCAGAAAATAATTAAGGGTTGGGAAAAGTACAGTTTTGTACCTACCATAAATGTAGATGTTCGAAGATCCACATTGCTGCAGTCCTAACACTTGGGGTAGTCCACTGTCCCAGTCGGCCCGAATACCAAAGTATATGGCTGACGTCGGTCAAGGCGCATTAGTCTGACGTCAGGACGTCAGGGTACAAATGCGCATGACCGACATCATATCCTCAGTCTTTTCTTGCCCCAGATGTCAGAAGACCCTAAAAAGATAAGGCTAAAACCAAAAAACACCACACACTCCTGCACCAAATATATATACAATATATACAAATTGACAAGAGTATAGCCTCACCCACACAACCACCCCTAAACACAGAGGGGAAGGAGGGAGGGTAAATTGGACTGCAGCAATGTGGATCTTCGAACATCTACATTTATGGTAGGTACAAAACTGTACTATGTTCTTCATACCACATTGCTGCAGTCCTAACACTTGGGTAGAATCCCAAAGCAGAGGTAAGGGAGGCTGGCAAATCATAAGGAAGCAGGAGCTGACAACATGCCCTGCAAAATAGCCGTGGCAAAACCAGCCCTAGATTTAGAGTAGAGAGGAAGGTGGTAATGCTTAGAGAAAGTATGCACTGAACTCCAAGTAGCTGCCTCCAAAATATCCTTAGTTGCCACCACCCTTAGAAATGCTGTTGAAGTGGCAGTAGCCCTAGTGGAATGAGGCCTAATCCCAGCTGGAATCTCCTTGCCATGATGGGAATAACAAAATGCAATGCAAAACCCAATCCACTTAGAAATAGTTTGTTTTGACACAGGCTTGCCCTGAGAACTCAAAGCAAAAGAAACAAACAACTGCTGAGACTGCCTAAAATCCTTAGTCCTGCTTAAATAATAACGCAACTGCCTGTGTACATCTAAAGTGTGCAAAATCTTTTCCTCCTTATTTTGGGGATCTGCATAAAAGGTAGGCAAATGAATAGTTTGGTTTAAAGCCACACTAGAAACCACTTTAGGCAAAAAGGAAGGATTAGTACGTAAAGATACCCTATCCTTATGAAAAATCAGGAAAGGCTCAACCGCCATAAGGGCCTGCAATTCAGACACCCTTCTTGCAGATGTAATGGCTAACAAAAAAGCAGTCTTCCATGACAAATATTTCAATTCAGCAGTAGCTGCAGGCTCAAAAGGTTGTAGAGTGAGTTTCTCCAACACAAAATTGAGGTCCCAAGCAGGAGTAGGAGCTCTACGTGGGGGTCTTATATTCTTTGCCCCTCTAAGAAATTGCTTGAACAAAGGATGAGAAAACAATGGTGGGTCACAATCATAGTGAGCTGAAATTGCTGCAGCATGAATCTTAATGGAAGAGAAAGACAAACCTTTGTCCAATAACTCAGTAAGATATTGAAGAGCCACACTCAAATTTGGCTCAGAAACATCCAAATCCTTTGCTGCACACCAAAATAAAAATCTCTTCCATTTTCCTGCGTACACTTTCCTTGTACTAGGTCTTCTGGCTTCCATAATCACATTCAAAACTTGTTGAGGAAGCTGAGACCTGCTATGGTTCAAAACAGAATATGCCAAGCTGTTAGATGAAGAGAGTGAAGCTTGACATTGAGCAGATGCCCGTCCTTCTGAGACAATAGGTGTGGAATCAAAGGTAAGGGCCATGGAGGCTTCCTTACCAGACTCCTCAGCAATGGGTACCAGTGCTGCCGAGGCCAATCTGGAGCTATTAAAATCATCCTTGGCTTGTCTTGTCTGACCTTTAGAAGTACCTTTGGGAGGAGAGGCAGAGGTGGAAAGGCATACACATGAAGATTTTTCCAACTGAAAGAAAGAGCATCCACTTTCCAGGCTGTGTGATGAAACCTTTCGTGCAAAACTTTGGCAGCTGGTGGTTTAGTGGAGAAGCGAACAGATCTATGTCTGGAGTTCCCCATGACACTGTCAATGTCTGAAATACATGAAGATCCAGTTTCCACTGTGGGGATCCATGATTTGCCTGCTTAACCCATCTGCTAAGGAGTTCTGTGCTCCTGGCAGAAACCTTGCTTGAAGATTCAGCTGCAAGCTTAACGCAGTCTCCCACAAAATCATTGCTTGCCTGCATAGAGGATAAGAATGTGTTCCCCCTTGTTTGTTGATGTACCACATGACAGTTGTGTTGTCTGTTAGAATCAACACCTGCCCTGGAAGAAGTAAATCCTTGAAAGCCAGTAATGCAAACTGGACTGCTAACATCTCCTTCATGTTGATATGTAGATGCTGCAGTCTGGCAGGCCACTTGTCTTGTATCCACTTTCCATTCAGATGAGCTCCCCAAGCTGTGTCTGAGGCATCTGTCGTTAGAATCTGACTCGCCTCTGGCCGGGTCACAGAGAGTCCCTTGTTTAGGTGACATTCCTGAGCCCACCACAAAAATTCCTTTTGAATGCAAGGTATTATTTGAATGACAGTGTCCAAATCCTGACAGTGCTGTGTCCATACATTTTTGAGATACCATTGTAGCTTCCTCATATTCAGTTTGGCATTGGGAAGTACCAGAATACAAGATGCCATGAACCCTAAGGCTTGAAGGACTGTCCTTGTAGTCAGCCCGGACTGATGAGATAGTTGATGGAAGTAAAGAGAAAGATTCTTTTGTTTGTCCGGGGTTAAAAAGGCCATCTGGGCTGCTGTATTCAGTCTCACACCCAGAAAGCACATGTCTTGAGAGGGTACTAGACTGGACTTTATTTCGTTCACAGAATACCCTAGGCATCTTAGCACTGCTATCACATATTCCAAATGCTGAAGAAGAACGTCCCTTCCTTGAGCCAGAATCAGGCAATCGTCCAAATAAGGATAGATTTGTATTCCTTTTAGCCTGAAGAAAGCTATCACTGGAGCCAGAACCTTTGTGAATACTCTGGGCAGTAGATAAGCCAAAGGGCAATGCAGAGAACTGATAATGAGAATTCCCAGCTCGAAAACGCAGATACTTCCTGCAAATCAGTCTGATAGGAACATGAAGGTAAGCTTCCTTGAGATCCAAAGTTACCATCCAGTGATCTTTGCCCAGCAGAGGTAAAAGCTGTTGTAACGTCAACATTTTGAACTTGGGAATGTCCAGATAAGTGTTGAGGATAGACAGATCCAAAATTGGTCTCCACGTGTTCCCCTTTTTTGGTACTAGGAACAGGCGAGAATAAAATCCTAGGCCCCTTTCTGGCACAGGAACCGGCTGAATGGCCCTATTTGTAGCAACAGAGAAATTTGCTTGTGAGCCTCTTTCCTTTGTTGAGGAGGAATGTCTGGCATGCCTTTGAAAGGAGGCAAGGTATGGAAATAAAACCTGTAACCGTGGTGAATGATATCCAATACCCATCTGTCTTGGGTAATTAAACTCCAGTTTTCTTTGAAAAGTGCCAACCTTCCTCCCAAAGGTGCTGCCAGACGAGAAGATTCTGGCAGCTGAAAAGGCAGGTCATTGTGTCTGTTTACGAAAGGACTGACCCCTGCCCTCACCAGAAGACTGAGCAGGTGAACTCCCTGTTCTAGGCCTAAAAGAACCTTGAGCTCTGCCTCTACCACGTCTAGACCTACCCCTAGACTGGGAATCATAAGCAGGATATGTCCACCCCTTGGTAGGCCAATTTCTACTAAACTGGAGGCTGAACCTGCAAAAAATCTTTAACAGTCTGCATAGACTTAGCCTCGTCTTCCATTTTCTTTAGAACTGCTTCCACAGGCGAACCAAACAACACATCAGATTGTAAAGGAGCATCTAAAATCCTTGTTTTCACATGCTCAGCTAAATTCTGATCCCTCAACCAGGCGTGCCTGCGAAGAACCGAACCAGTGGCAGCCACCCTCGAAGAGGCCTGCACAGCATCAAAACCACATTGCAAAGAATGCTTACCCACCTGTTCAGAAACATGAACTAAATCCTGCAACTCTTTACACTCAATACCTTCCGCCAAAGCATCTACCTTAGACTTTAAATGTGAAAGGAGATAATTTTGGTATTTCAACATGTGAAACTGGCAATTCAAAGCTCTCATGGCCAAAGTGGAAGAAGTATACACTTTCTTTCCCCATCTATCCAAAGCCCTAGCCTCTTTATCTGGAGGAACAGGATTTTTAACAACAGAAGCCTTAACACCTTTAGGCCCCTGTGAAACAGTTTCTGGGTCTGCCCTAGGACTCTTACAAAGATACTTATGAGCTTCAGGCACCCTATAATATCTATCCGGTTTAACTGGAGCAGGAGGCAAAGAGTCAGGGTTCAGAGAAGCCTCTGCAAAAACATCCTCTACCACATCTAGAACAGGAGGTATAGCTAAAGGCCTATGCTGGGGTAGAAACAAAAATTCCCTAAGCCTTTTCCTGAATCAGAGAAATCCTGACCTTCCCATTTAAAATGCTCCCTCATGGAATGAAGAGTCTCTGAAAATGAAAAATCCTCAGGAGGAGAAGCAGAAGGAGTAGAATCATCTACATCAGAATCAGAGTAAGGAATACTCCTGCAAGTCTTCAGCCAAGACTCAGAAGCATCCGAACACTGCTCAAAACTCCCAAGCTCAGGTTCCACCCTAGGCCTCTTATCAGGAGGGGCATAGAACCTCTAATCATTGTAATCAAATCTTCTGCCATCTTAAGCATATGCTTCTTAGGTACAGACCCTGAAGAACTAGGGGTAACTCCTGAAACAAAACCTGGCCTGCCCCTGGGAGAAGCCTTGGAAACAGCAAGGGAGGGCCTAACCACCTTAGGAAGGGAGGGAAGAACAGCTACCTGAGAAGCCCCTTCCGCCTGGCCTACCTCCTGAGAGGTCACATCTTGCAGTAATAAAGTCTCTCCCTGGGATTCCAAAGAAATTTCTGGCTGAACCCCTGGCTCCACCGAGCCCTCTAAAGAACCGACGTCCGGGACGGACGGTTCTTCCAACCTAGGCTTTGCTGTTTTGTCCTTGCGCTTTTTTGACGAAGCGGGCGTCGGAGCATCCGACGGCATTTTATAATTACACCGCTTCCCAAAAACTAACCTGGCACAATCTAATCTTCTCTTTATAGTGCGTTTGTTAAATCTAGCACAAGAGCGACAGCCAACAACGCCGTGCTCAGGCCCTAAGCAAGGTATACACAAGGTATGGTAATCCCTATGAGGTATCTGTTTCCCACAAGAAATACAGTTATTCACTTTTTCTGACATCCGGTAAAATACTGAGGCAAGAGAAAACCAAAATAATCCCCAACGGGGTACTTAGCCAACTTGGATTCGGTCTGAAACTCCGACTTCGGAAAATCTCAGAACGCCAACCTGCACTTGCAAAACTGCTTCTGCATCGGACCATGCGGCAAAAAAGACTGAGGATATGATGTCGGTCATGCGCATTTGTACCCTGACGTCCTGACGTCAGACTAATGCGCCTTGACCGACGTCAGCCATATACTTTGGTATTCGGGCCGACTGGGACAGCGGACTACCCCAAGTGTTAGGACTGCAGCAATGTGGTATGAAGAACATCTAAGGGTGTGGGCCTTTCACAAATGATGCTTCTGCACTCGGTAGAATGAGCTGAGATGGGACTGGAAGGAGTGTCCAAAAATCAGATTTATAGTAGGGGGGGGCACAACTCAAAAGCCACCAAATTTAAGAACAGATAATAATTGAGTGGGTGGGAGGGAAAAATAAAATGCAGCCAGAGAGCAGCAATACTCAGGCCCAGAAAAGCAAGCAGACCACCAAACACACACACCAGCTAAATACAGATATTTCAAACTAAAACAGCAATGCTGATTTTCAGCTCCTTACATTAATTAACTGATATTATTCACTGCTTGCAAATGAATTATTTGCTAACTTTAACTGACCCTAGCCAAGGCCTCTTAAAACTCCAACAAAACAGAAACTTTAAAACAAAACAAATGTAATACAAAATATAAGTGATCAAACTTTAAATGAATAGCTTCAACTCGAAATAAAATGCAGCCAGAGCTCAGCAATATTCAAGCACAGTACCAGAAAACTAAGTAGAGATATTTTTCCTTCACAGTAGCAGAGGTTTGGTAATCATAACAGTGTGATATTTTTAGAAATAAATAGCATGTGCATTGGGTTAACAGAATGTGCTTCTGTTGAACAAAAAATTATTATACTACTGAATGTTTTTGTAACAAATGGCATTAACAATAGAGGCTTGTTGAAATATCCTAAACAGTTGAATATACACAGATATTCAAGCTAAAGGAAAATGGCTAACACAAAAGAAAAAAGTTACAACCATCCTATCAATGAAAGAACATTCTAGCAGGCTGGGAACTGTTTTTTCTCTGGATAAGCATGGCTAACAGCAAAAAAAAAAGTTAGACATTATCCTATCAATGAAAGAACATTTCTGAAAGAACATTTTGGCTTGCAGACAACTGGTTTTCTCAGGATTGAGATAAAGATGCAGACAAAGAAGGCTTTAATACAGGAAAAGAATGTTTTCATCAAGGACAAAGTTTTGAAACTAAAGTGATTGTAGAATACATTTCTGGTGAGCATTTTTGTAATCAGAGTCAGCTGAGGAAGTGCAATGCTCCTGACAGTTGTATCTGTGTTATAAAAACATGTTTATAATGTCAAAGTAGTGCTTGGTCAGCTGGCTTCAATAAATCTATCAGCAATTACGAATATACAGATGTGCAGCATGTTTGTGTGTGACATGCTGTTAGTTTCAATTTAACAAGGAAAGAGAAAGCTTTTAATGAAAAGAAAAAGAAGATATATGAAATGAATCAGGAGAAGATTAAGAAAATGTTATATAAGCAAAGGTAGTTTTTACACGGGAAAAAACAGGAGGTTTTTCTGTATTTAAATAAGGTAGTAAGACAAAGTAGGAGAATAATAAGGGAACTGACGAATAAAAAGAGTGAATACACCAGAAAAAATATCTGAAGTAATAAGGAAGCACACACAAAATACATTTAAAAAAAAAAGGTGATGAAAGACAGGCAAAATGGAAAGTTAAAAAATTGAGTAAAGAGGATAGCAAGAGTTTGCGTAGAAGAATTTAATGAAATTCTAAAAGAACTAAATATGGAAAAAGCTATGGGAATGGATGGTATTGAGTAGCACGTATAATAATATGGGAGAATGGCAAAAGTCTACATTGTGGAAGCATTAAATGAGTGATTAGAAAAAGGAATAGTAGAAAAGAGATATTTACTGAGATCATGAAATTTATATGGAAAAAAGGAGAAAGAGAGGATATATATAAAATGCAGACCAATAGTAGTGTTGAAAAATACAGATTAGAAGATATTTAGGAGAATAACAGGAAATACTAGGAAATAGTGTATATAAATTGCTTGAGTGCAAGATTTTTGGTGAAAAAGGAAATCAAGATCTATTACGGATAGTGAGAGAAGCGATCGATGACATTGTAAAGAAAATTAAAAACACTATCATCTGTGTCACCATGTCTGGCAGGAGATGTGTGTATATTTTCAGATTAACTTGCATTGTATGCCAGCACATTTAATTGCGCAATGTAAATGAGTTTTTAAAATGCTGAGCATCTCCCTGATTATTCCGAATGTTAAAAGAATGTCAGTGTTTTGATACATTACTAATTGCACGTTTGAGAGAGAGACTCCAAAGTACTGTGGAGAATCAGCTGAACAGCTGGTGATGTCATTAGAATGTTCCTGGTTGCTAGGTGATTATTTGAACAGCTGATTGACAGGGAAAAGGACTTTTTCAGACAGCTGACTATTATTTAAAAACAATACAGTTGAGACTGTTAAGCTATGCAGTTAGTCTGATGCTGAGCAGTTTGTGAAGAGCAGCTGTTGGTGAAAAGTTGCAGTCAGTGGACACCCATGAAAGAGAACTCAGCAAGAACTGTAAGCCTGCCTTTGACTTACTGTTATGCAATAGATTAGTTCAGGGACAGTACTCTATATTTAGATTAGGAAAGTGTAGTTATTCAGAGCTTTTTCTAGAATGATGGACTTGTATCCTACAGTTTAATTTTAAATCTCTGGTGACTCTACTGAAAGTTATTGATTTACATTCTTGTAATTATTTTAATTATTAAATGTTTTTCATTACTTTACACTGTGTCCGGAAATCAGTGTGTTCTTTAGAGATTGCTTATACCTTTTTGATACTCCCCAGGTCAGACAGAAGGCCTGGCTGCTCTGGCCATAGCCATCTTGATATTTAATTTTCATAATTGGATACCCCTTTAGAAGGGCTTGAAGAGACACTGATTGGTAGCAGCATTACCATATTATTTTGGGGAAGGGACACAGCTGGAAATCTGTGTCAGCCTTTCCCAGAAGTGTTCAGATGTGTGGGATTTAAATTTAGTTTGAGTGTGAATGTATCAGAGGTCTTAAACTGGGACATATTACTCTGAATTGTGTAATAAGGAGTTACATAAGGGGTGGACAGAAGTATACAGTCCAGTCCCAGATTACGGAGTGTGTTTGTGTTGTGTTCTTAGGGGAATAATTGTGAAATATTACTCCTGTTTAAGTGACAGTGTCAAATTGGAATTAGTAGTGAGGATTGAAGCTCCTTAGCTGCTGAACCAGGATAGTATAAAGGACGTCACATTGTATTGCTGGCAGTCCGGTGGGATTTTAACCGGACGTCAAATTTATTGGTGCCACTGGTGTGGAATTTTTAATTGGATTCCAGTAGTCTGTGGGTAGTCGTCATTAAGGTGCGCACTCTTGACAGCCACAAGGTAAATATTCAGAATTTCAATCCACCACAGTTTAATTTTTTTTTTTTTTTTTTTTTTTTTAAGTTAGTCAGGGATGGCAGGCAAGGATGGCAGCAGAAGATTTTAGCAAGCTGACAAAGATCAAGTTGGCTAAGGAGTGTGAAGTCAGAGGATTGGTGCATACCAAACTGACCAAGGAAGCAATGATTTCAGCCTTGGTTGCAGTCACAACTCAGACCAGCCATTTGGAAGACATCCAGTTTGGTGTTTATATGCAGCTTGCAGGGACAGGACAGTCCACCTTTTCTTCAGAGGAGATGAGAATCCACTATCTACATGCCCTCCTTGACACACACCATTTTGACATTCTCTGCCTTACAGAGACTTGGCTAAAGCCAGTCACTAAAGATACTGAAATTATACCACAAGGCTATAATATACTTAGATGTGACCGATCAAAACGTAAAGGTGGAGGAGTAGCAATTCTATTTAAGAATAACCTTAACATCACCACACTTCCCACCTGTCCAACCCAGGATAGTAAAGTAGAGGCCATTATTACTAAACTCCACTTAAATGCCAAAAAGTCCCTCTATATCATTTGCATGTACATACCTCCAGGTAACAACATACCCATCTTAGAAGACTATCTCAGTTGGGTCTCCACCAATTACCCCCAGGAAACTCTAATTCTTGGTGACTTTAATATAGATTGGAATACTATTAGCACTCAAAATCCCTCCTCTCACATAAACCTAAATGGTTTCACCCAAACCATCACCTCTACTACAAGACTGAATAAGTCTAGTAAGAAAGAGAGCATCCTTGACTGGATACTTACAAACAAAACAAATATTACTTAGGAACTATGCCAGATGACCTCAGTGACCACTGTTTAACTTACATTATTAGAGAAAAGACCGATTGTCTAAACCCCCCTAACATAAGAAAAATACGCTCTACCAAACACTTTAAAATTGAACAATTCCAAAATGAACTCAAATCTTGTAACTGGAACCCCTTAAAATCACTTCCACTTAATGATGCTGTATTATTCTTTAACTCAACCTTCCTTGCCATTCTTGACAGACATGCTCCAGAACGTACCATTAGAATGAAAGCAAACACAGCTCCATGGCTCTCTCCTGAAACTAAGAAACTAATACTCTCTAGAAATAAAGTCTGGGCCAAATGGAGAAGCCATAGAAAGAGCTCTGACTTTCTTTACTTCACCCAGCTTAGGAATCGTACCAAAAAATCTATAATCTCTGACAAAAGAAAGTACTACTATAGGCTTCAAGAAACCAACCTAAATAAACCTAAACAATTCTGGTCATCAGTCAATAGACTCCTGTCACCAGGAACAACCAAAACTCCCTCACCCCTCGATGCTGACCCTAACACCCCTCATCTAACCGCAAATGCATTTAACTCTTTTTTTTCCGAATCTATTCAAGCTCTTGCTAGACAACTGAACACTAACAACTTCTATCCCCCAAACAATCTAACAGACACTGGTCACAACTTCTCTTTTCAACCTATCCCTACCTCTTTCATCTATAAACTTATTTACAAACTGAAACCTTGTACTCCCTCTGCTGACAAACTCCCTTCTCTTTATCTTCAAAAGGCAGCCAGAGAAATTGCATTCCCAATATCTATACTCATCAATAGGACAATCCAAGAGGGAACTATCCCCGATATCTGGAAAATCTCTCATATTATCCCTCTACACAAAGGAGGTAACTCTATTGAATACGCCAACTTTAGACCAATTGCTCTTCTCTCACCCTTAGCAAAGATTATGGAGAAATGTATACATCAGCAACTTGTTCAATACCTCTCACTACACAACATTATAGCTAATTGTCAACATGGCTTTAGACCCCATCATAGTACAACCACTGCTCTCCTTTCCTTTGTAGATACTATCAATAGTAACCGCAATAATAACCTTCTCTCTTCTGCTCTATTCATTGACCTCTCCAAAGCCTTTGATATGGTTAACCACTCCTCTTTAATTCACATCCTTGAATCCCTCTCATTTGATAATCTTGCCATTAAATGGTTTAGCTCTTATCTGAAAAACAGACAACAAGCTGTTCTCTGGGATAACCATATCTCATCATTGTTGCCCATTTCCATTGGAGTCCCTCAGGGCTCTATTCTTGGTCCTCTTCTTTTCTCCCTCTATATAAATGACCTTCACACAGTAATCCCTCAAGCTACCTGTATCCAATATGCTGACGATTCTACCATTATTTGCTCAGCATCTTCCTGTTCAGATCTAATCTCTCTAACTCAAAATACTTTCACCACTGTCGAAACATGGTTTACTAGACGGTATCTCCTTCTTAATGCTAAAAAAACCAAACTACTTCTCTTCTCCCCAACCTCTCGGACCTCCCCACTAAACTTCAACATCTTGTCTAATAATGCCACTGTCATCACCCGTGACTCTACAACTAAACTGTTAGGAATAACTATCGATAATAATCTCACTTTTGATCATCACATCAACACCACCATCAAATCAGTTAACAGAAAAATAGGATCCTTATACCGTATAAAAACCTTTCTAACCCCAGCTACCAGAGCTACTATCGCCCACTCTCATCTCTTATCCACTTTATCTTATGCATCTCCAATCTTCACCAACCTTAAGAAAGCTAACCTAAACAAACTAGCCATTTGCTACAATAACATTGCCCGCTTCGCCACAGGAAACCCCTTCAGAACCCATCACTGTCACAATTTGAGACTTTTAGGCTGGCTGGAATTACAAAACTACCTTACAGTCTCACAACTCACTATTGCCCACAAAATACTGCACCAACCTGGAAACAACCCTACACTCTCTCAACTATTAATCCCTTACAACAACCTAACCCTCCCTTAGATCCTCCCGTAAACTCTTGATCAGTTCTACAAAGTCCAACAACTCAGCTGGCAACTCTCTTTTCACAAATTCTGTAGGTAGGATATGGAATCTGTTACCTAGGGATATAACACTAATTACTTCTTTGCCTCTCTTCAAACATAAAATTAAACTGTACTTCCAAGAACACTGGCTTTGTTCTTGTAGTACACCTGACTAACTTTCTTCACTCTACCCTATCATCTCATCTACTCTGATTTTTAACCTATCGCTTCAGATCCTACCTAGACTAGCCTCTGCACTTGGACTCCCTCTATCCCCGTATCTACTACTCTCTTCCCTTTCCCTCTCCTCCCACTATCCTCCCTGTTATAAACCTTTGTATGTGCTACCTTTTCTGTCCTTACTAAATTACTACTCCTGCTTTTAAGTAACAATATGGGATTAGGAATTCTTTACAGTATTTAGTATTTTAAGTATTAGACACTTTCTGTAAAAATGATGTAATTTATGAACTGTACACTTCTGTAAAAATGCTTCTGTATTGTTAATATTCTGCTTTCAATTAGTTCTTAGATCCTTATAAGCTGTATCTTATAGTAATTGATTTTATGTAATGTATCAGTATATAGTGGAGCTTTTCTCCTCGGGCCTCTGCTGAAAATGGACATGTATCCAGCCAGACTAGCCCGGTCAACAAATGTAAAATAAAAATAAAATAAAATAAATCTGCAGTTAGAGAGACTGCGTCTAGAGGCAGAGGATAGAATGAGATGCTGGGAGGCTGAGAAAAGGGAGAAGCAGCGCCAATATGAACTGGAGGAAAGGGAGAAGCAGCACCAATATGAACTGGAGACAGAAGAGAGACTGAGACTTTTAGAAACTGTGGACAAACAGAGACAGAGTCAGCATGAAATGGAGCTTCGAGGTAATGGGCAAGGGAATAACCGGATCCCAGAAGCTGTAAAGGTCAGTAAATGTTTTCCTCAGTACAGGGATGATAGCTTTATTCATATTTTTGAGAGGGTATGTAGCTTTATTCATATTTTTGAGAGGGTATGTAGACAATATAATGCTGAGCATGCGCTCTGGGTTCGACCCCCGATTCCCTTACTTCATGGTAAAGCTGTGCAGTCCATGTCAAAACTGTCTAATGTAGATTGAATTATGTTAAAGTTAAGAACTGGAGGAAAGGGAGAAGCAGCACCAATATGGTGGAAATAGCTTCTGTTGCTTACTTTGAACTAGCCTGAACTGTTTTTTTACGGATTACTGCATTTATTTTAAAATCTGCACTTAAAGTTACATTTAGTCGAATTTAATCGAAAGTTTGCTTGTTTGTTTAATTTAACTGTGGAGGCTGCCCACTAAAGTGTGCTAGCCTGTGTAACTAATTTATCACTGTCTCTGCATTTTCTGTGTGTTCCTACAAAAAAACAAAAAAATAATCCTTGTTTTCCTGCCTTTCTCGACTAGTTTAGACCAGTATACAGGCATTGCTGTATTCTGGGCTGTGGTGTAGTTCCTGTGTTGTCCATTACCTTACTTTGATAGAAGGAAGTTTCTTTGCTCACCAGTGGGAGTGGGGAGCCTTGAGCAGCCTACCTGTCCTTGGGGGAAGTGACCTCAGCACAAGAAGCCGTAGTAATTGGTTGTTTGGGACCATTCCTAGCTCTTTTGTAGTTCACTGCTTAAAATCCGCATTTGCACGGCTTTGCGCGGTCGTGCGCATAGCGCAGCGACGGTTAAACAAGGTTAGACTTTTTCTGGTTCCGCCAAGTCTGCTCTTCAATTTTTCCCTTAGAACTGTTCTACTTGCAATCTAAAAAGCCTATACTCTATCTGAAAAGCTCAGCACTTGCTCCTAAAGCATTTTTTACACAGGTAAAGCACTATTAAACAAAAGAAAGTACTTCATTCACCTAAATTCTGTTGAGTACCCATTTCCCTATAGGTCCTTTCTGACTCGGTTACACAGCAATCTTTTTCACTATTTCTAGCATGTCGAAGGGTCAGTTGCTGGCATCCTCTCCTGTTCAGCTGGTGAATCTGGGAATCTTGAGGCAATGTTACAATTGCCTCATGTACACAGACAACCCTCTCCTCCTCCCAACAAATACAAATATATGCGAGAGATGCAACTATATAGCCAAACTGGAGGCTGAGCTCTCTCAATTCAGTACTGGCAAGACCAGTCAGGAGGAGAAGGTAACCACGCACACCACAAACCCAGTCTCACATAGAACTATCACAACTGCAAACCAAACACATAAACACACAAAAACATACTCGGAGGCGCTGATTAAAAATTTACCAAAACAACAGAGGCCTCCAAAGCAGACACCCAAGCAACCACCTCCTCAAGACATAGCACATGCAACACATAGTTCACAAAGTCAGTGTGCTAAACAGTCACAGCCCTTAAGGCCAAACAACATTCCAGACACACTTGTAATAGGTGACTCCATAGTCAGACACACTGACGTCCCGTTCACCAGATTGAACAAGGAAAAGGTCACAGTAAGCTGCCTGTCGGGAGCTAGAATCCGCCACATAACACAAGCACTCAGGTCACTCCACAGCAAGTACAAATATGACTCAGTCATTGTACATGCTGGTGTGAATGACCTGAGACGTACCTCCCTGGACTACATGAAAAGAGACATAGAGGAGCTCTCTGATTATGTAGCCCAGGCCGGTATGACCCTGACCCTGAGCAGCATCTTACCCTCACCAAGAATGATGCGACAGTACAAAGACAAAATGATCAGTTTTAACAATTGGCTTAATTACTGGTGTCATTCTAAGGGGATCCAATGTCTGTCTGCTTGGGATGACATGCTTGACAAGCCACGCTGCTTCGCAATGGATGGCTTGCACCTGTCACCCCTGGGCTTCTGGATATTGGCTAAGGCTCTTGCCACCCCCATAGTGCCTTTTTTAGGCAAAGCTCAAATGACAAACCTACCTCCCTAGAAAACACAAGTGGAAAAAAACTAAGGGTAATGCTGCTCAATGCCAGAAGTCTAAACCTCAAGATGCACGCCCTCGAAGCCCTACTCAGTATGGAGAACATTGATGTCTGTGCAGTGACTGAAACCTGGTTCAAGGCTCCTGAGAGCACCCCAGCACTATCAGGTTTTACCTCATATCATGTTTTCCGGCCCCAAAACTTGGACCGAACCACAAAAGGAGGGGGAGTATCCATTTTCATCAAAGATACCCACACCTCCAGGTTAGTGGCAACGCACGAAGCATCAGAGACTATCCAGGTGCAACTAACCATAGGCAAAACTACCTTACAGTTTGTAGCATGCTACAGACCACCCTCTCAAACTCAGGAACCTCACACAGCCTTCCTGAAGACACTGGAGAGTATGAATGTCTCTCCAAATACCATCATTTTGGGAGACTTCAACTACCCAAACATAGACTGGGAACATTACTCAAGTCCCAACACCCTAGCCCAAAGGTTCCTAGAATTCATAAACTCAAATGCAATGGAACAACTAGTCACCATTCCCACAAGAGGAGACAATATACTAGACCTGATCATCACAAACATGGGGACAAAATGCTCCACACCAGAAGTATATCCCTCTTTGGTACAAACTGGCAAGATCAGACCATAAATTAATCTCACTGGAAATCCACATCACGCCCCCACCCCCTGCACAAAAGACCACAGTGAAGAACTTCTCAAAAGCAAACTTCATACTTCTTAAGACTGAAGTGGTATCCTTCAAGGCCCCTGGGCCAGTGGAAACCACAACCCACACTGCTGAATCCTTTGCAAATGCCTTCTATGGGCACCTTCAAGAATGCATGGATCATGCAATCCCAAATAAAACCAAGACCCATTCCCCCAAAGGCAGGCGCCCGGTCTGGTGGATCCCAGCCATAAACAAACGTTACAACAGGAGGATGAAGCTACTACATGACAGAGCAAAATCCCTAAAAGGGAAGGCATTTCTGATCAGTACTAGCAAAAAACTACGATCACTCATAAAATTATCCAAGGCCAACTTTGAGAGAAAAATCGCAAAAGACACAAAAGACAATCACAAGGCCTTCTTTAGCTATGTTAGAAACCTGGGTGGAAACTCCCAGACATGCTCAGAGTTAGTCCAAAATGACACAAAATACACTGAACTGACATTGCCACAACATTCTGGCAGACAGGTTCAGTGCAAATTTCTCCTCCCCCTCCCCCCCAAAAGGAGAAATAACTATCCCAGCAAAGTGTAGCCTCCCTAACATCTCAGATGCCCAGGTGAGAGCCGCCCTCTCTAAAGCTAAAAACACAGCATCAATGGGACCGGATGGTGTCCCGGGCTGTGTGCTACATGAACTCCAAGAGGAACTAAACCCACACATAAGGCTGCTGTTTAATCTTAGCCTTACTACAGGATATGTACCCAAAGAGTGGCGTACGGCAACAGTGGTCCCACTTCACAAAGGCGGTGCTTCTACGGACCCTGGAAATTACCGCCCCATAAGCTTGACGAGCCTGGTCTGCAAAGCTATGGAGAGGATCATTATGGAACTCATAAACAAAGACATTGGGGACCTACAGACATTGGATCCTACCCAATGTCTGTAGATAAACAAAGACATTGGGGACCTACAGACATTGGATCCTACCCAATTTGGCTTTGTTTCAAAAAAGTCGACCAAGTTCAAAAGGCAGGATTTGCCCTTGACAGTCACTAAGGCCATTGATGAGGGTAAGGCAGTTCACACAGCCTACCTTGACCTTGCAAAAGCCTTTGACAATACCCCACTCGGGCGTCATAGACAAACTCACCAGCTTAAATGTAAACCCATATGTCACAAGATGGGTTGCAAACTGGCTCAAGGACAGAACCCACAGGGTCAGAGTTGCTGGAGCTATGTCAGACTCTAAGCCAGTCACAAGCGGTGTTCCACAGGGCTCAGTCCTGGGACCCCTCTTATTCGGCATTTATTTTTCCGAGGTACAGGCAAACATAGGAGGATTGTGGCTGACAAAGTTCGCAGATGACTGCAAACTGGGCGCCATAATTGAAACTCCAGCGGACACAAACATCCTTCAGAGAGGCCTCATAGAAACGGATAATTGGTGCCAGAGCCATGGCCTTAAGCTGAACGCCAAAAAATGTATAGTCATACCCTTTGGGAAAAACAAGGTACCGACAAATTACCACATAGGTGGTAATCCATTAAATCTGGAAGAGGTAATCAGGGACCTAGGGACCCAGGTTGACAGTAACCTCTCATTTGACACTCACACTGCCAAAGTGGTTAGGAAGACCTTCTATATTGCCCACCTTATCATGAAGGGCTTCACATCTAGATCAAGAGAGGTCAGTGTGCCCCTGTACTCTTCTCTTATCAGGCCAATGATTGAGTACAATGCCCCATTTGGGATGTATCTCACCCGACACCTGCAGCAGTTGGAAAGACCCCAAAAGTTCCTCACCAAGAGGATAAAGGGTCTTAAACATATGTCATATGCTGCCCGACTGAAAAAACTCCAGCTCTATTCAGTCGCATACCGCCTACTCAGAGGTGATCTGTGCCTGACGTACAAGGCCATGTCCAATCCGGAATTAATGGACATGCTCCACCACAGAAAATCCAAATCCATCAGAGCCACGAGAACAAGAGACTTAAACCTCAACACAGAAATAAATAGGACGTGCTGGAGGGACAGATTCATAACCCAGAGGCTCCCTACACTCTGGAACAGAATCCCAGTCCATGTTAGGCAGAGCCCCTCACTGACTCTATTCAAGAGAAATCTCGACGAGTGGATGGGAGATCGTAGGTTTACACCGGGGGTCATCTCTGTGTCACCACTAGACAGAGCCCCTCACTGACTCTATTCAAGAGAAATCTCGACGAGTGGATGGGAGATCGTAGGTTTACCCCGGGGGTCATCCCTGTGTCACTACTAGACAGAGGCACAGTAAACTAAACCCTAAAAGGGCGTAGTATTCTCATCCTAAGGGGTGGTGAAAGCCACACACACTCTGGCTACGCTTATAAATGCCCTAGGGCAGATAGCCTAGTACGAACCTATGAACCTAAGAAACACTACCATCTGAAGCTTACAGAAAACAGTTTTGTGAATATAGACACAAGGCAGATGAAAGTGAACGTGATTATGTTGCTGATTTAAGTACTTGCTTTCACAGATGGGTGAGTGGGTGTCAGATCACCACTTTTGAGGGACTGGCAGACCTTTTGGTGAGGGAACAAGCCTTCAGTACTTGGCCTAATGACATGAGTTTGGTTAGCAGACCGTGAGTGGAACTCTGTAGAGGAGTTGGGGAGAAAAGGGGATTTATACTTGGCAAGCAAGGCACCACTGCATAGAAAAGGGATACCTAGTGCGGTACATGGACACAAGGGAACCCATGGGGGCAGCTTAAGCCACTTCAACAGAGTACACCAACAATGGAGAAAACTACTAATCCAAGTGCACAGTTAGGGATTAGTCGTTTCAAGTGTAAACAGAGGGGAGACACAGCAGTCAAATGTCCATTGAGGCAAGGAGAGAAACAAAAGGTGAGGTAGCTAGCAAGTGGTGATGACAAACTGCCAGTGGTAAGTTATTTAGATACAACTGGAGTGCCAAATTATCACCAAATTTTCTATCCTATCTTCGCAGATGGTAAACAGGTAACTGCTAAGAGGGACACAGCTTCCAATATAACCATTGTGAGGCCTGCAGTGGTTAGAGAAGAGCAGTACTTACTTGGGCAGTTCACTCCAGTCAGAGTGTTGGGAGGGACCCTTTTCCAAATACTTTTGGATAGGGTTCATCTTGACTGGGAGGGTGGAAGAGGAAGCAAGTAGGGGAGTTTGAGGATATTCCTGCAGATGTCCTGATAGGGAATGACTATGATGATGTAGTACCTTGTGTACATGCAGTGACCCAGAAAGATCTCATACCTGAAGATGGAACTGGCATGGTGGCTGTTTCAGAGAAAGTGCTATCTGATAGCAGTAAGTCAATGTAAGCCACAGCTACTTGTGGGTACTGATGTTCCCTTGGACACGGTGACTGCGAGGATGTACGTGAGTGGTGGTACCTAGAACGACAGTGAGTCTCAGCTGCCAGAAGTGACTAGGCTTCCTGACGAAGGGGAGATGGGGAAGGTCACGAAGGCAGAGTTGAAACAGACAACGTATGGATCTGATGTTACAAAGCTTGAGGGAGATGGCTAAGGAGGTGTCTGAGGCTCAAGGAAGAGGGGAGTTTGTACACTGGAACAAAGGTTTGTTGTATAAAGAGTGGACTCCTGGAGGCGGGCTAGAAGATGAAGTAATATGGCAGTTGGTAATGCCTAGAGCTTACCATCTGCCACTCTTAGCCATAGCATATGGCATTCCTTTCTTGGGTCATATGGGCATAAGACATACTAAGAGACTACTACAGGAAGCCAACCCTTTCTAATGATTAGCTGGACTTTGGGAGTTCACCCTAGACATGTTAAGAAAAACATACTTAAAGGCCAAATGGTAAGAATTGCCAGGATATGTTTGGAATTGGAGGTTTGTAGGCACAAAATGGGGACCCTAGTTCAGTTTTTTTATGGATAGAGGTTACCCTAGGGATATGATTATACATACTTGTGAGCAGGTTAATGGTTGGGGGACTAGGTATGTGCCCCTTTTGGGTATTCCTCTTGGGGAAAATAAGTCCCAGGGTGACAAAGGGTCATAATGCTCAATCTATGGTTTTAACCTATGGTGAGGTAAGTGGTAAGGTGAGGCACATCCTGGAGAAAAACTGGGTTATATTCAGGAGTAACAATGAGATTTTTCAAAGTGTTGGTAATATCCCTACATTTGTATACAAAACAGATTTCAGTTTGAAATATCTACTTGAACATCCAAGGGTGCTGGACAATTTAAACTCCAAAGGGACTGTGAAATGTGGTGCTTGTTGTTACTGTAGATATATTTTCGAGGAGAGTACTATTTGTGTAGGTGACCCCCACCCCCATCAAGGTTAGACTCGCTGTAGGTAACTGTGGGTCTGGGGGGCTGGTATATATTGCAGTATGTACAGGTTGCCAACATTTTTACACTGGGAAGACTTCAGAGTCTTTTGTAAGTGTATTTACGAGCATTTATATGCCATAAGAACGAAAAATGAAAATAATGGCTTGTATAGACATTTGGAACATTCTTTGTACTGAATTCCGTTTTGGAATATTACAAACAGTTAAGGAAGATACTAGGGGTGGGTACTGGCAAAATAAACTAGAAGTAATGGAATTTTAGGTTCATAGATTGGTACTAAGCTATCGGCCCTAGGGCCTATACAAGCCTAGCCATAACAATTCCCTGGTTATTTCTTCCCACATGATTTACTTCCCTGGACCCCTGTCTAGCAGGGCGACTGACGTGATCCCTGGGGTGAATTTCCTTTCCTTTCTTTGGCAATGTAGGTGAAATGCCACTGTGAGTCCAAGTATCAATGACTGTTGTTCTTTAATGCTGATTTTAAAATACAAAGCTATGATTTTATAACTACTGTTGGGTCACGTTTTTACACTATAACAGGAGGTTGTGATGTCATGATTTTTTAAACAAGGTTTTAATTGGTGGGTGGGGTTGAACTGTAAAGTATTTAAGTGATTTGAAGTTTTTGCACTGTGTTCTGATGAAGTCCTGATAATTTACCGATGAAAGCGCTTGACTGGTTGGTGTGTTTTCTACAGATTCTGTTCTTGGGTGTATTTGGCTGAGTACTGTTGTTTATCGGTATAAACTCATTAAGCTGTTTTATCCCAATGTTTTTGAAGTTGGAAATTACTTCACAAGGTTTTATTCTTTTTACTCGTGGTGGTTACCTCGTACGCACATTGTTGCTTTACGTATTAAGAGACGTATTATGCAAAATTTCTATTGGCCCAGGATTGTGAATAATGTGCTAGGACATTTTAGGACTTGTGAACAGTGCCAAAAAGTTGGTAAATCAGGGGATAAGGCTAAGGTTCCATTAATGCCTTTGCCTGTTAGAGTGTCATTTCAGAGAGTGGCCCTGGATATTGTGGGACCCCTGAGCACTCCAAGTTCTACAGGAAGGAAATACAACTTGGTGGTAGTATACTATGCTACCATATATCCTGAGACAGTTTCTCTGTCTGTTTAGGCACATAAGGTGGCAAATGCTTTGCTAGAATCTTCAGCAGAGTAGGTTTTTCAAGAGAAATACTGACTGACCAAGGTGCCAACTTCATGTCAAACCTGCAGATTTGTCTGTGGAAGTGTTGTGGGGTGAAACACCTGAAGACCACCCCCTTCCATCCACAGACTAATGGTCTTGTGGAGAGGTTAAACTCTACATTGAAGGCTATGCTATGGGCATTTGCAGACCAGTTTAAAAGGGAGTGGGACAAGTATTTGCCCCACCTGTTATTGCTTACAGGGAAGTAACGCTGGAATCTACAGGATTTTCACCCTTTGAGTTATTATACAGGCATAGGGTTAGGGCACCTTTGGATTTAATTCAAGATGAGTGGGAAGGTGAGAGTGAATCTCACAAGGTGTCTGTTGTGGCTTATGTTCTCGACTTAAGGAGCTGACGGGTTTAAGTCAAGAGAACATAGAAGTGGCTCAACAACAAAAGAAGGTGTGGTATGACATGAATGCTTGAGCCCTAGAGTACGCAGAGGGACAGAAGGTGATGGTACTTGTTTCACATTAGACAATTTACAAGCAGCTTCAGAGGGACATTTTGAGGTGGTGAGGAAAATCAATGATGTGAACTACATGGTAAAAATTAGGCAGATAGGGAGTCAAGGGCACAAACTGTACCATGTGAATATGATGAAACTTTATCATGACAGGGAGGCCCTAGTATTGAGCATTCACAGTGGATGGCAGGAAGAGTCTGAAAGGGATATGATAACTGATCTTTTGGGTGAGGCTAGGATTGACACCTCTGTGGAAGAGAGTGCCATATCGCAGCAGTTAACTCCTAATTAAGTCTGGGAGATAAAAACATTACTGCAGGAAGTTGGGGATATGTTCACAGGGAAACCTGGGTGCACTGACTTGGTGCAGCACCATGTGGATACAGGACTCCAAAAACCTATTAAACAGGTTCCTTATAGAGTACCTGAGAGAGTGAAGCAGACTCTGAAAGAAGAAATGAGGGAAATGTTAGAACTGGGGGTAATTCAAGGGTCTATCAGTCCTTGGGCTTCCCCAGTAGTGCTAGTGCAAAAGAAGGATGGTAGTGTGAGATTCTGTATAGACTACCGGAAATTAAATAGTTGCACAGAGTCAGATGAGTACCCCATGCCAACAACGGATGAAGCTCTAGAACAGCTGGTTGAGGCTAGGTATCTGACCACTACTGCTATGACCAAGGGATACGGGCAGGTACACCCTTGACTGCTGCTGCTAGAGAAAGATCAGCTTTTGTAACCCCTTACGGATTGTATAAATTTACCAGGATGGCTTTTCGAATTAAAATTGCCCCAACAACTTTCCAGAGGCTAGTAGACTGCATACTGGTAGGAGCAGGAGAATATGCTCTAGCATACTTGAATGACATCGCTATTTACAGCCATTCCAGGCAGGAACATCTCCAACATGTGAGGGAGGTCTTGGATAGATTAAGTAGGGTAGGATTAACCATTAAACCCAGTAAGTGTCAAATGGGTATGGCAGTGGTCACTTGCTTAGGACACAGAGTGGGAAGTGGTAAAATCAGGCCAGAGCCTGTCAAGGTGGAAGCTATCCAAGTGTGGCCAGGTCCTGTTACTAAAAAAGCAAGTGACAGGATTTCTAGTGACAGGAGGTATTATAGAAAATGTATGCCCAATTACAGTACCACAGCTGCATCTCTTACTAACTCAACTAGGAAGAATAAACTGGACAAGTCAAAGTGGACCACAGATTATAAACAGGCATTCCAAAAACTGAGAGATATTTTGGAAGGACCCCCTGTGTTAGCCAGCCCAGATTACAATAAAGAAGCACATGCTTCAAATTATGGGGTGGGGACTGTGCTTAGCCAAGTTTTCCGCAGAAGGAGAAGAGCACCCAGTGGTATATCTGAGCTGTAGACTCCAACCAACAGAAGAGAGTGTTATGCATCTGTGGAGAAAGAGCGACTGACCATAGTGTGGGCATTGCAAAAGATGCAGCCCTATTATCTTTATGGGAGAAAATTCACTGTACTCACAGATCATAGCCCTTCAACATGGCTTAATAGGGTCAGTAAGCTACAGCCTAGGATTGAAAGCATATGATATGACCATAGAACATCGCAGTGTGGTTAATAATGCCAATGCGGATGGATTGTCCAGGAGAGGAGTGGGTTAATATTCTAGGGTAGACCCATTTTTCTCAAGTGTCACTTGAAAATCGTGCTCAAGTCATTGGGGAGGTGTGTGTGTATGTGTGAAAAAAATGAAAACACTGTCATCTGTGTTAGCATGTCTGGCAGGAGATTTGTGTATATTTTCAGATTAACTTGCATTGTTTGCCAGCATGTCTAATTGTGAAATGTAAATGAGTTTTTTAAATGTTGAGTACCTCCCCGTTTATAGAGAGTCCTTAAAGAATCAGTGTTTTGATACATTTCTAACTGCACATGTTTGTGAAGGAGATTCTAAAGTATTGTGGAGAAGCAGCTGAACAGTTGGTGATGTCATTAGAACGTTCCTGGTTGCTAGGTGATTATTTGAACAGCTGATTGACAGGAAAAATAACTTTTTCAAACAGCTGACTGTTATTTTTTAAAAATAATACAGTGGAGACTGTTAAGCTGTGCAGTTAGTCAAGTGCTGAGCAGTTTGCGAAGTGCATCTGTTAGCGAAGAGTTGCAGTCAGTGGACGCGCATGAAAGAGAACTCGCCAAAAACTATAAACTGCCTTTGCCTTGCTGTGTTAGATTAGTTCAGGGAGAGATTAGGAAGGTTTAGTTATTCAGACACAGCTTTTTTCTAGAGCGATAGACTCTTATCCTACAGTTTAATTTTGCATTTCTGGTGTTTGAATTCTGGTGTTTATTGAAAGTTATTGATTTACATTTGTGTAATCATTTTACTTATTATTAAATGTTTGTCATTACTTATAATTGTGGCTGGAAATCACTATGTTCTTTAGAGATTAGAGAGTGCTTATACCCGTTTGATAAGCCCCAGGTCACATTGAAGGTCTAGCTGCTCTGGTCATAGCTATCATTTACTTTGATATTTAATTTTCATAATTGGACACCCCTTTAGAAGGGCATGAAGACACTCTGATTTGTGGTAGCATTACTGTATTATTTTGGGGAATGGACACAGCTGGAAATCTGTGTTAGGCTTTCACAGAAGTGTTTGGATGTGTGAGATTTAAATTTACTTTGAGTGTGAGTGTATCAGAGGTCTTAAACTGGGACACATTACTCTGAAGTGTTTTAGAATGAGTTACATTAGGGGTGGACAGAAGTATACAGTCCAGTCTCTGATTACTGATCATGTTGTGCTCTTAGGGGAAAACTGTGAAATATTACTCCTGTTTAAGTAACAGCCTCACATTGGAGTGAATGGTGAGGATTGAAGCTCCTTAGTTACTGATCCAGGATAGTAAGGGATGCCACATTTTATTGTCGGCTGTCCAGTAGGATTTTAACCGGACGTCACATTTATTATAACTAAAAATGTGGAAACTAAAATTATGGTAGGAGACCTAAGTAAAGCATTTGACAGTCTACAACATGAACACTTATGGGATATATTAAGAGATTGCAACAGAAGTGAAAATAATATTTATGTCAGTGTATGAGAATAAAAATGTGAGAGTGATATTAAATGGATGGTTAAGTAGAAAATAAAAACAGAGTGTGGGATAAGGCAGGGATGTCAGGCTAGTAGCATTCTATTTGCATTAGTTATGAATGCGGTGGTTAGTAAGATGAATAAGGAGTTGACGATGGCAGGATACAAAATAATAGGAGCACAAATTCCAATAATGCTCACTTATGCAGATGATATAATTTTAGATACTAAGAATAAGGAGTGGATGGGAGAAGGAATCAGAAAATTAAACTGCTATTTAAAGGTGTTTGGTTTATGTATAAATAAAGACAAATTGTAAAGGGGTTAGGTTAAGGAGTAATATAGAAGGTATTCAGTTTACTGATGAGATTATTTGGGGATAATATCGGGAACAAAAATGCAGAGAGAGAGACAATGGGAGAATACTGCATAGAAATGGAGATATGTGCTTTTTGGAAGTCATATAAACTATCAAACAAGAAAAAAGTATATTTAATAAATGTGATTCTTTTAGGTAAAATTGCCCGTTTAGCAAGTGTATCCCATCTAGGTTTGGAAAAGAGAGTTACTGTCATCTGATTTGTACGGGAATCAAGGTTGAATCCAGTTAGACGAGGGATTTTTGTATGTTAAAAAAGAGGAAGGGGATTAGGGTTAATTAACAATTGTTCATGCAGCTTCTTTGAATATTTATGAAGTTTAGTTGTTTGATTAAAAGAAATGAAAGGGCTAAAGAAGTCTCAGTGGTTATTTTGTGTTCAGCCTAATGTTACTTTGAAGCTTTACCAACAAGGTTGAGGTTTTTATTCATTTTAAGTGCCTTGTTTTGAGTTGGGTGCTTGATTTAATATGTAAATAATGTATACACGTTGCGCCAAACAATTAAGAACCCCTACTCATTTCAAGTAGTGTGGAGGGATCTTTTACCTCCATCTGAGCTACCACCACTCAAGCAAATGGAAAGTCAGTTTAATGTCTAATCTGAAAGATGGCACACTCAGGAGTACAGCACATCCTTACACTGCACTGCAGTGTCAGAATTGGGAAATCAATCAAAACTACCTGGTGTGGTAATAGAACCCACAGCCTTCTGATCTTTCAGCAAAGGTGAGTGAGCTACATGTTGAGCTACTGAGACTGCTCCAACATATCAATGCATACTAGAAGAACCAAAGTTGTAAAGAAATATGCACCTTACATATAGCTTTGCACCTCCTGATACATTTAGATATGTTGAAACTACTCAGCAACTATAATTACTAATTTCATTTTTAAAGAATCTGTATAAGCAGTGCTACAAATGTAATGCAGTTACTGTGCCTTGGACTTTGGATGCATCTTAGCCAGTGTGATACTCTATCCAATTATCTCAAAAATGATAGAGTTTATGAACAAAAACATGACTATAACCTTGGGTACTGGCAGTGTTTATGCCACTGACAGCAGAAATTACTCCAGAAATATTTAAACTCTGAGGGGATAGCAGAGACCCTCAGTATTCCAAGTCCTTACTAAAAACTGAAATGCTACAATAAACCTTCAATTCCTTCTTCAAGAAGCAATTCCTTTAAAATAAAAAAAAAAACATTGTTAAGGTTAATGACTACAAAGCTAACTTTACAACCACTCTTACAGCTAGTAATGTTGTTTCTTCATACATCAGCATTAGCTCAGTGGTAAAAACCTGAAAGCCAAAACATATGAAGCCAAAGATGCAGTCAGATATTCAAAACACTACCTTTCTTAGCTCCTGTCACACACAGATTGTCCCAGTAGACTAGGTTTCTTCTGGCATGGAATGTCTCCTTCACCATCAAAGATGAACACATATTATGGCCACTATAATGTACTTCCTCTTTTTATTCTCAGACACAACTGCCCTTACAATGAGCCACAGAAATGACTATTGAATAGTAATGGTGCAAATGCCCTCTACTTTCACACACAGACTGCCCCCCCCCAAAAAAAAAGAAGCTATTTACTGTGTATACCTGATCTCTCATTGAGGAGAAGGTGAGAGGTATAATGTCCAAAGTAACATATTTCAGTTTGCTGCTCTCAGACACAGACTGTCACTTGCCAAACCACAGCAATGTTTATTGCACATAACAATGATCATGCAATGGTCAAGTGACTCATACACAGCATGATCCCCATCCATACCTCCAAAAGATATGTATACCTCTGATCTTTTCATTAAAAAGTAAAATAAATAATGACAATAAATGTATTTCAGTGCGTTTATCGGATGCATATACACTGCCCCCCAGCAAGCCCCAGCAATGACTGCTTCACAGTGACATGCAATTTTCCCTTGCTTTCACACAAAGCCTGCCTGACAATAAGAAAAGCAACTGCTTTCTGTGCATATATCTTAAGTGCAAGTTGCAAAACACTTTCGCCTGGATCTGCAGTGTTACAACAAAGATTTGCACAGCTGAAGTAAGAATATGATTATTCATTCTAATTAATAGTTTTAGTATACAAAAAGTCCATGTATACAGTAAGAAATTTTAAAAATGAATAAAAAACAAACACCCCATGTTTTATAACTAGTTATGTACTGGCTACAAAAGGGTCACGTCAAAGTACTGGCTACAAAAGGGTCATGTAACAGAGTCAAACGTCTTTTCACTGTCACTCCTTAACTGATGCTCTCTGAACTTTGCAAAACCTAGTACACACCCTCAAGAAAAAGTCTGGACAGTCCTTTTCCAGACAATTATGGAGGGTCAAGTGATAAAAGTTTTACTGAAATGATGATTACTTTACCATGAATAGGGAATCCTTCTTCTGCAAACAGCAATGGTGCAAGGTTTTTTAAAGAACTTCGACCTTCAAGCCGAACAAGAAGCTGTGAAAGTCAAATTGAGAAATAAGTCACATTCTAAAAACATCAGCAATGCAAGAGTATTAACAGGTGCAAATATTGAAAGTATGACAGATTTTTAATGGTTACATAAAAATTGTAATTTTACTTTCAGTACTGGTCTTCTAACAAGTTAATTTTATCACTGTTTCAGTTTATCATACTAAAACTATAAAAGGTGCCACGATCTGCGAAAGTTTCCAGACACAGTTTCATTACACTGCTAAACAAATGTTCAAGAATAGTGGTGGCTTTGTGTACATCAAAGCACAGGGATGTGCAAACTAAAATGGAAACATAATTTGCAAACAGGTCAACCCTAGTTTTAATATTTTGTTTTCAGCCGAGCTTCATTTATGTTTTATTTTAATATAGACGAGCACTACAAATTACAGAAGACAAACAGCAGCTTTAACTAGGGTCTTTGACCTACAAAATATTAGCTACTTGCATTCAAATCATGACACTAAAATCTGCTGTTCATCCAAATGGTTACAGGAAGGGTCACAACAAATAGCTGAGCGATTCTTATCTTGTGCTCAAAGATGGACAAAAAGAAGCCTCTGTGCAAAATGCAGGTTAAATATGCCAAAGAAACCATGCAGCATAGCACTTAAGTTGCTTGATAATTTTGGGATTTGCAGCAAAAACAATTTCATTTTTCTCAGTTTAGGATTCTAAAAATCTTCACAGAAAAACAAATATCTCTGATAATGTCCCTGAGTTCTGCAAAGGGGTAAGACCAGCAGCATGCCCTGCCTATTCTCAGCACCACCTTTTGTGGTTGCTTCCCCAGTCGTCAGGAGAGAATCAGCTCAACTAGTGTGCTCCATGCACATGGCCCCTAAAATGAGTGTACCCATCCTCCCTTGCCAGCACCACTAACTGAGCCCAGGATATCCATGCCATAGTCAGGGCTTTACCCTGTTACTCCATGGTGCTGGCATCCTCAGTTATTAGATGTTTTAAACCTGTGGTACTCTAGCAGAGGTCTTCTTATACTTTGCACTTCTGCATAAGAAAACATTCACATGCTTGGCAATCTGTAAAAACAGTCTGACCATGCAGGACTAAATCACAATATAATTTGAGAGCTTTTGCCTAAAGGAAGACTTCATCAGAATGACAAAACACACAAGAAATGAAACATTTACAGAATACACAACAAGCCATGCGATCAAAAAACACCAATAAAGATTATTTCAGTCTGTTGTACTTTTTCAAAACAGTTTATGGACACAATCATTAAACCCTGGTGGTTTATCAGCAATTAATTCCAGTTGCCAAAGTAGTTCTTTTTTAAGTAAATTATTTGCCAATCATCCGATAGGGCGGCCGCTGTGGTGCAGCGGTTAGTGTTGCCACCTCACGGCAAGAGGTTTTCCGGTTCGATCCTCGGCAGGGGTGCCTTCTGTGCAGTGTCTGCATGTCCTCCCTGAGGTCACGTGGGTTTCCTCCGGTTTCCTCCCACATACCAAAGACATGCTGTAGGTGGACTGGACACTCTAAATTGGCCCTAGGTGTGAGTGTGTGCATGTGTGCCCCTTCTGTGGAAGGTTGGGCGCTGGGCTGGCAACTCGACACCATAAAACTCCGCTGCCAGTCATGAGCGGACAGGTAATCCACTGTGGCGACCCCTAACCAGGAAAAGCCGAAAGAAGAAGATTTGCCAATCATCCGATCTATCCCAATACTGAATCTTCTCTAATACAAAACGATTAAAATTCAGACAAAAATGACAGTTTTGCCAGAGCACTGTTATAGCATACATGTGCTGGTATTCCTGCCCCTCAGCTTTTTCTCATTCTTACCCATGTAGCAAGATGAACATGAAGCACACCAGTACACTTAGAATTTCAAAAAAAGCATTCACTATAAATAGTTCCATCACCTACTACAACATATTTGCTTACACTGATGCACCTACTCTACTTTTATGCCACACATCTTGCTATGCCAACCTGTAGGTTGGAAGTTCAATGTGCCTTAGTCCTCTACAAGTACGTATCAAGATTCATGCCACCCTAATAATACAATGTGGTTTTACACCTATTTTACTGGAAAGTCCATCAAGGTGGTTAAACACTTGCCAATGCATAACTACAATATTCCTAATTTACTGTGACTGGTCATAGCCTTGAAATAAATATTACTAATAATTTGTAAGTTATCATTAATGCATAGGGGAAGTCTGCAAAATATGGGCAAAACTATCATTACTTTTAGATAACATCACAGATGTGATGTTAGAAATAAGCTTCATGGGATATGACCTGGCAATACATAGCCATTTAAAAAAAATGAATTCAGTGTCAAAACCCAAGTCATCAGATACTAATTGAGACAAATGAACAAACTGTCCTTTGAAAATATTTTTGGTCATCCAAAAGTGGTGGTTACTCTGAAGTGAAAGTAAGAATTACCAAAAGCTGGCTTTCTAAATTTTTTAGATTCCAAACAACTTTTAATAAAAATTCTTGTAAATTGTTTCAAGAAAATCAGTAGTGGAAATGGAAGAAAGGTAGATAAACCTTAAAAAATTCAAATTGTTCTCCAAAAAGTCAAAGAATATCTTGAGTTCACATAATGAGCAATTTCACGTTTAAAAATGTAATCTAAAAATGTGTATGTAACTTGACATGCTGGAAATAAGAACTTTGAAATGAATGTAGGACTTTTTGGCCATCTGGCAGCAGACATCTAATCATACCTATACTTAAAAGTAAAAAAAAAAAAAAAAAAAAAAAAAGTTATGTACTCACCATAATGTTCCATGTTTGTAGTCCATCTCACCCTTCATTCTTGCATATGGGTTTGGAGCCAATCCTCAGCTCCGACTCAACCTATTACAAAGCTCAAAGTCTCTTAGTTGGCTCCTGGCTAGGTAGGTATCCCATAGTGCACTAGTGCAATCCCCAGATCTTGTTTCCCGCTAAAGTATAGAAAGACAGAACTAAGGTTATCCAGAAAGAACAATAATGAACAGTCTCCACCCTACCAAGGTAAGGCTATCCTGTCTCCAGATCCTTCCAGGACAGGGGTAGGTGGGTGGGTTCGTAAGAATGAAGGGCGAAATGGACTACAAACATGGAACGTTATGGTGAGTACATAACTTCTTTATGTTCTGTAGTCCTATCTCGCCTTCATTCGTGCATATGGGACAGTGTCCCTAGCATCTTATTCTTGGGTGGCTCATAGGAAAATACTCCTGAGTACCGTGGAACCAAAGGAGGCTCTACTCCTTGAGGTCAGGTCCAATTTGTAATGAGTAATAAAGGTATGAGGGGTAGCCCAAGTTGCTGCCGCACAGATACTATCAATTGGAACCCTGGCTTGGAAGGCAGCAGATGTAGACTGGGATCATGTAGAATGAGCTTTAACCTTGAATGGTAGAGCTTTCCCATTGGAGGAGTAAATGAAGGAAATACAGCTCGAAATCCAATTAGATAGGGTTAGTTTAGAGACTGGCAGACCTATTCTGGATTCAGAAAAGGATATGAATAACTGGTCTGACTTTCTAAGCTCCTTAGTCCTGTGAAGGTTGAACCATAACTGTCTGTGAACATCCAGTTGGTGAAATTTGTATGCTGCAGCGTTAGAATGATTAGGGAAAAACACAGGTAATTCTATAGTTTGGTTCAAATTAGTTTCAGAGGAAACTTTAGGGATAAAGGAAGGATTTGTATGAAGGGAAACTCTGTCTTTGTGGAAAATCAAATAAGGAGGCTTAATAGACGGTGCCTGTAACTCTGATACTCGTCTAACTGATGTGATGGCTACTAGAAACACGGTCTTCCAGGACAGAAACTTCAATAGGCATGAATGTGCGGGTTCAAAGGGCGGTGCAGTTAGTTTGGACAGAACAAAGTTTAGATCCCAGGGGGGATACTGGTTCGTGAAAGGGAGGTCACCAATCGTGAACGAGTGCATTTCTTGGTGACTCCTCTGGGGGGGGGGGGGTGAGGGAGAAATAGCTGCTGCATTTGGCATTGATTGGGCTGGCAAAGAGATAGCAGCAAGGCTGTCCCCATTTGCGGAAGATCTGCTGCGCTACTTCCTGATTCACAGACCACTCGTGAAATGGAGTGCCTGTTGCCAGCTGATCGGGTTGAATCCGCCAATGAAGGTCCTTTTTGCAAGACTCTTATGAGGATATGGTGAGAAAGAGGCAGTTGCTGAAAGGACTACTGGGAAGACAGAAGCCGTTGGAGAATTCTCATTTGCAATCTGGCTAGAGGGACTAGAGTTATGGTGGAGGCCATGGTTCCTAAGAGTTTCAGCACCGTCTTTGCCTTGACTTTCTGTAGAGGAAGTAGACTGAGAATTTGTTGCCTGAGGTTTTGAATTCTGTCTGCAGGTAGACGAGCTAGCATGGTGATGGTGTCTATTTCTCACCCATAAAAGTCACAAACTGAGAGGGCGATAAAGCAGACTTTTCCCAATTTATTGTAATCCCCAGCTGGGAACAGAGCTGGATGGTCGAATCTCTGGTTTGTAGGAGTAGGAGCCTGGTGGTGGCGGTCAGGAGCCAGTCGTCCAGGTACAGAAACACTTGGAATCCACGACGTCTCAGATGAGCTGTCACTACTGCCATACATTTGGTGAACACCCTAGGGGCTGTGATGAGACCAAAGGGCAGAGCACGAAATTGGTAATAGTTGGCTCCCAGTTGGAAGCGAAAATGGCTCCTCGATGCTCTGTCCATTTTTATATGGTAGTACGCATCTTGGAGGTCTGTTGAGCACATCCAATTGTCTTTCCCTAACAGAGGGAGTATAGACTGCAGTGTCACCATCCGGAACTTGGCCTTCTTTATAGATTTGTTTATTTTGCTGAGGTCCAATATGGGACTTCAGTCCCCTGTTTGTTTTGGCACTAAAAAGAATCTGGAGTAAGTTCTGAATCCTATCTGGACTGCAGGGATGGTTTAGATGACTCTTTTAGCAAGCAAAATTTGAACTTTTACAGTTGCTTGATCCCGGTGACTGGCTGGAACATCCAGGATCTTCTTGGGAGTGTGAGGTGGAAGAGAAAAAGGTATGGAGTAACCTCTGGTGATTAATCATTGTACCCATTTGTCTTGGGTGATGTTTAGCCAAGGCTTCTGGATACAAAGATAGGCGACCCCCGACTGGCTCCAGAAAAGCACAGCTGGGCCCCACATCAGGAGCGCTGACAGGGACGGCCTTGAAACGAATCCTGCCCTCCCTGGTTTTCCGGAACCCCCCCGCCTCTGGGACGACGTCTACCATTAACTCCTCCTCCTCTGAAGGAGAAGTCACCCTGTGCATCCGGGAAATATCTCTGGGACTTCTTGAACGATATCTTACCACCTCTCTGACCTTTGGGATATGGTCTAGAGGGGACGGTAAAACGCACTCCCACAACGGAGAGAGTTTTCCCTTCTTGTTCACACCTGGTGAGTGCATCTTTTACCTTAGGTCCAAACAATGAAGAACAGTCAAAGGGGGCACTGGTAAAGGTCATAGGCGCCGGAAGCTGTTAAAGACTGGGGGGGTGGAGTGTGACAGGGGCACTTAGTGAACTAAAAAGGGTAATTTTTTTATAACTATTTGCTACCACAACATAGGTTCACTTGTAGGAAATCTTAAGCTTAACCAGTTCCCTTTTGGTGTTTGAATTAACATTTTCTGATTGGTCTTAGCTATCCCCATGGCTGATAATTGTATATTAGCCCTAGTGAGAACTGTGATCATACCATAGATAATTTGAGGGGGCCATGTAACGTATGCAGCATTTAGGAACTGCCTCTATCCATTAGTGGCATGAGGGGAAATCCTGGAGTACATTTTCTATTACCCATCCTAAGATCCAAGTTGCATTTTAATATGGATGGATGAGCTTTGCTTTATTTTTATGGATACTCTGTTCCGGAACAGTGGTAGCCTCTGATCTATATCCATCTCTCCACAACATTCAGTTTAGATACCTGATCTGAGTATTTCTGATGCCATTTGACTTGCTGATGTCCAGTAGGTCCATCTGTATTATGTCAGAGGATGCTTTGTATGCCAGACATGTCACCTCTAAGCATTCTGTAGGATACTGAGTATAGTAATAAATCTTTGAGGTGGTCCATGCAAGACCTATGGTTTAGGACTTGTATCCTTTTAGTACGGTATCTCTGAAGGTATTCCAATTGTTGCATGGGGCTGGACAGATGCATACCAAAGTGGGCATTATACAAAATGATTGACATAATGAGAGCTTTGTAAAGGGGGACAACAACATCTCTACATCTAGTCACAATCAATTTGTTTATAAGCTGTGCAATATAGAAAGGCTTTCTTACGACTCTGGGGCACATGTTGGTCAAACGTTAGGTCACTGTACACAAGTTCCCAAATGCCAAACAACTGGATCAGTTCTCAGAGGGCATTGTCATGATTTTGACACCAATTATTATTGGGACAAACCTTCCTGCGTGATGGTTAAGTAATTTGGGTATTCAATAACTTCTCCTAGCTTGCAGTCTTCTCACACTTAGCTGGCCAAAAGCTCTTTGGTACTTCCTTTTACTTTTAGATTCCAAACAGAAAAAGTCTCAGCACCGAACCCTGGGGGACTGGTCTTTTCCCCTGTTTTGATCTCCTGCATCCTGTGAACCAGTTTGGCAATGCAGCTGGTGATGTAAGTGTTTGCTCCTACATCTTTTGTAGTACACCTGAGTAGGGGATTGTGTCAAAAGGTTTGACCAGGTCAAGGTAATGTGGTCTGAACTCTGTTTTACCTTCATCCATAGCTTTTGGTAACAAGAGTAAAGCTTAAAGTTTGCCCATGATTTTGAGCCTTTCACACTTTCCTCTGTGCAGTTTTCAAACACATTTTTTAGGGCAATGCATACATATATGCATTATTTGATTTACCTTCCTAATTATATTAAATTATATTCCTTGTATAATACAGCACACTTGTTAGGCTTAAGTTAGAACGCATTTTAAATTTATTGTTTAAACATTTTTCCAGTAGCAATGAAGCAAAATGCATGCACCAATAATGACAAAACTGCCCTATTCAGAACATTTCCATGATAACAGTCTACTTCCACATACAATTGCATTTTAAATTTATTGTCTGAACATTTTTTCAGTAGCAATAAAATGCATACACCAATAATGACAAAACTGCCCTATTCAGAACATTTCCATGATTAACAGTCTACTTCTACATACAATATATAAATACAGAATCACAACAGAGTGCAAGCCATAGGCATGTTGAATTCAATTGGGGGTGGGGGGTGGGCAAAAGACCAAAAACCAGGGACACATTTTAAACATTGCGTGTATAATTTCGGAAAGTTGCTTGCATAAAATGCTGTTACCACCATGCATTTCATTGCCAACCCAGAAACCTGTGCACTACAGTCAGAGCAACATACCACTAAGCTAAACCAGCAGTTTCTTGAAAGACAGGAAGACAAACTTAAATGGCTATCATATATCATTTAGTGAATTCAGTTCTCACTTCTCACCATAGCTCTTAACACAAAAATACAGAACAAAGCCATAATGGGGAAATACAGCCCCAAAATAGGGGCACATTTCAAATACTGATTTTATAACCTTAGAAAATTGCTAGAATAAAAGGTTTTACCACTCCTGCAAACCAGAGGAACAGAACAAAACTGAGGCATAAATTCGCAAGTGATGGTGGCTAGGGACTTTAGGCTCCTTTTACCTGTAACAAAGGTACAGGGTTTAAGCCTGAGAACCTCTAGCCACCAGATATATCCTGCTGGGGGCATTTTCACACAAAGACAGACACACAGACACATGAAATCTAGTAGTGTGTACTCACTCTGCTAGATTAGCAGTCCACTCCACTCCACTCTGCAGTTGTTCCCGCTTCAGCATCTATCCACTCCACTGTGCAATTACATCCCGTTATTCCCACCCTGCAGCAGCTAATCCACTCCATTATTCTGGAAAGTAAATCCTTTGTTTCATCCATTCCCGCTTGCAAAAACAGCTGGAAATAGGTGCCTTTCTGTTTCATCCGTTCCCGCTCCAAAAACAGCCGGAAATAGGTGCGCTGACGTCACTGTGCGTTAAACGAAAGCGGCAGATCTGCAAAAAAGTGGGTGGGGGCTTCCCTCCCTCCAGTGCTCTATAGTTCCGGTGCCCATGATAAAGGTGGACTTGAAAGGCTATGCAAAATTACATAAGCGCATCCAGGAGCGTCTCCTAAGGGAAACTCCTGAACCCACTGCCCTGCTCACTCCATCTGCTGCATTGGAGATCAGCCTCATGGAAGAGTTCACGATGGAATTTAAGGTGGACAACTGAGCAGACACCTTCTCTCAGGGGCTGCTTCAGTAGATGTACCTTGAAGAGTATCTCCTAACTCCTTGAGGAGATCTCTTTGAAGCCTAGTAAAATGTGTGGGGATGTTCAGCAATCAGAGTAAAGGCCGCTGAAGAAAACATATGCTTCCCGTATCTATCCATCGTTTGAGACTCCTTATTCGGCAGATGCAGTCTCTGCTAGCTCCTTCTTAGTGGTCGCCGCCACCACCATGACATCTACAGACATGCCCTTGGGCAAAAAATCTCTCTCTTTTGGGGCAGACAAATTTATTGGGTCTTCTGGGAACTGGCTCCACGGCATCAGGAGTCTCCCATACCTTCTGACTAACCAGGTCTAATAGTTCATCAAAAGGTGGAGACACCCAAGAGGCTGAAGTTTGAGACCCGAAAGCCTTAAGGTACACAGACTCCTCATCAGAAGGGTTGACAATGGGCCAGCCACCTCTCTGCTTCAGGATCTCCAAGATGTCCACAAAGGAGACATCATCAGAGGACGACTTGGGAGACCCTTCTGACTCCTCGAGGTCAGTGTCCGAAGTGATGACACATCTGGGGAGTCTACATGCTTCCTCTTACATGCCCTCTTCTGAGGGGGCTCCTCAGAAGACTGGAGGCCACCCAACAGGGGCTCCTGAGGCTGCGGGTATCTGCTGTTGAGACAGAGAGAGTAGGTGCGGAGACAGAGGTCGGTGCTTGGGGGGGGGAAGAGCATCGGTACCCTTGCATGGAGCTGATGAGCGAGACAGCACATTCATCATCTCAAAAGCAGATCTCTCCGGCTCCGAAGACAGCCCCGGTTCCGAGGAAATGGAGGTAGTCATCTGCTCCAGAGCGACCGGCTCCAAGATGGATGTAGGATCCGAGCTCACCCTAGCTGACGCACTGGGAGGGAGACTCTGAACCGATGAAATTTGGGTCCAAGTGTCCCTGTCGGGGCCGACTGGTGAGCTTCGTCCCCCAGACACTACGGACAGCGCCAAAGGTGTCAAAGCAGAATTCGGCACCGAGACAGCCACGAGGGGAGTAGGAACCGAGGGTTCCGTAACATGCAGATCTGTTCATGGGGTATTATGAGGCTAGATATATATATGATGCTCAGCATAATTCATATACACACAATCTGGACATCTGGCGCAGATATTTAGATGATTGCTGGATGGTGTGGCGTGGGGATATGGATGGGGTATCTCAATTTGTGGATTACCTAAATAATAATTCTTTTGGTATCAGGTTTACTGCTAACATTGAGCATTCTAGTATTGTTTTTCTGGATGTTAGGGTGACCCGACTTTTGGATAACACTTTGGCCACCTCAGTTTACAGTTTACAGAAAATTCCTGGAATACAATACACTATTACATGCTCAAAGTTCCCACCCACGCCACATCATCCGCAACATCCCCAAATCTCAATTTATGAGAATCAGACGGATCTGCTCTTCTGACCAGGAATATTCTAAATATAGTCTTGATTTGTCTAATAGGTTTTTCCAATGGGGCTATAATCCTCAACATCTTTCAAATGTTGCGGAACAAACCAACAGGTTAACACGCCAGGAAGTATTGCGATACAAATCAGATGACAGGGTTTCTTTGAGACAGAAAGCTAACCAACCCTTACGGTTAGTTACTACTTATGGTACTAATACTAACCGTTTTAGGGATATTATCAATCAGCATTGGGGATTCTTTTATCGCAGGACATTCTTAGTAACATTTTGTCTGAACAATGTCAGTTTTCTTATCGAAAAGGACGCAATATGAACTCCTATTTTACTCATTACAAAAGAAACATTCCATGTATTCCACAACAAAGGACTTTATCCGGGGATATATTAACGGGTTGTTTTCCCTGTGGTCACTGCACGGCTTGTCAACACTTAATTAAGACTAGGGAATTTACTAGCAAAAACACTTCCAGAATCTTTGGGATCAGAATTTTTGCCAATTGTAGTTCGGACTGGGTTGTTTACCTGGCTATTTGCACTTGTTCTGCCTTTTACATTGGACAGACATCTAGGCCGGTAAAATTTAGAATAGGGGAACATTTGAGTGCGATTAGAAATAAACGCATTGCAAATGCCTTGTTCAAACACACTACTGAACACCCATCCGCCGTTTTCAAATTAGTAATCATAGACAGGATAGTACTACATAGAGGTTTCAAGGCTGGATGGCATCAGAAGCTTAATCAAATGGAAAATATGTGGATCATAAAATTGGGGGGTTTATTTAGACCCGGATTAAATACTCTAGAATAATCAGTATATTATTACTAAAGTATAGAATGGTGTTATGATATACAGATAGGATGCATTTTGGGAAATTATATTATACATATGCACCATAAATTTTCTTTATATAGCCTTAGGCTACATTGAATTGGATTTATTTAGGTAACAACCAAAGAATACTGGAATGGGAATTAGCCGCTTTATTCAGTTACGTATACATACATAGAATATGGTTATATCTTATGATTACGTTAGGGTTGGTCCTTTTTTTCCTAAATTCTTTTCCATTGATCTAAACATGAAAGTTTGTTGGTATAATTATGGTGCATGTCTCTTTAAACTGGGACTATAAATAAAGAACCAAAATGGTGGTTAAACTTTTTCAACTGTTTCAACTGTAAGCATTGACAAAGGCTCTGTTAGAGCCGAAACCGGTTTGCTTTTGTAATGCCTTTATAATGGGGTTTTTTGCCATTATATTGAGTATGCTGTTTAAATAAATACATTTTGTCTTAGAGCAATCCTTGCGTGCTGGTTCGTTCATTTTGATTCTATTGTTTGTTGGAGCCGAGCACGTTGTCCTACGTGCGTGAACCTTTCGTTTAGAGATTCCGTAACAAGTGGCACAGAAATCCCAACTCGGCTTGGTGGAGGAATCACAGCAGGGAGAATGGACTCCGGTGACTCAGGAACCGACTGGGTCGGAGCCAACATCAATTTGGGCAAAGCAGATGACTTCAGGAGTCTAAGCACTACTCTCTCCACATCTTCCTCTGACAGGCTCTTGGAGGATCTGGATGACAGGGTAGGCGATCTGGATCTCTGTAAAATTGGAGATCTTAAGGTTGGGGAGACCGGCAAAGGATCTCTGGACCGGCTCCGATGCAATTTTTCAGTAGTCTGTTCCGAAGGGCTTGGGGCCGACACTGCAGTGCCAACAACAACCTCGACTGGCTCTGAGGACAGGGGAGCTGAAGAGGTAGAAGTCTTGTCAAGTTTGGATTCTTTCTGAGGAGGTTCCGATACACTAGTCAGCGCCGGAGAATGCCTCTTGGCCGATGTGACCTTCTCTTTTTTGGATGAATGCGATTTGGAAGAAGAAGAAGAACTTGCTAAGTCTTCCTCAAAGGAAGGCTTGAGGTGACCTTTCAAAATTAACTTGTTCTTCCGCTCCTGGAGAACTCTGGAGCTAAAGGAATGGTAGAATAAACAAGTTTCCTGCAAATGAATGGCTCCGAGACAATATACACAATTACTATGGCCATTTGTAATTGACATCTTCTGTGAGCACTTTATGCATTTTTTGAAACCCGAAGGCTTGTGGTCTTTAGACTCTTCAGACATGCTGAACTAAGTGTAACTTTTGCCTTAGCTATATAATACAGCAAGTACACCACAAGCACAAGGACAAGGTCCTCTAACTTAAATGGGCCTAATCCTGTGGAAAAGGAAATATGGCAGAGGAATAGGTTCTCCAACTTAAACGGACCTAGCCAAACAGGGAAAATTAGTAGCAGGGAAAGTAAAGAACAAACAACACTGCACGCAAGCTAATATATTATATATATATATATATATATATATATATATATATATATATATATATATATATATATATATATATATGGGTCCCCTTCACATGGTCGACTTTTCATAAAGTCTACTTTCATATGGCCGAGACGAAAAAACGAGGTCCTAACTACACAGGATACCAAAATGAGAACAACAAGGGCCAACAGCCAATAAGTTCTCAACCACTAATTTAAAGAGCAAAAAAACACTTTTAAACACTACTAAACACTATCTAATAATAAGATAACTAGCTATATAATCGGTAAAGCGATAATAAAGAGAAAAAAATTTGAACTTAGCCACGGCCAAGCAAGAAGCACTTCTGAACTCGTAGATGCGAGAAACGTGATCGAGGATTGCACTAGTGCACTATGGGATACCTACCTTAGCCACGATCCAACTAAGAGACTTTGAGCTTTGTAATAGGCTGAGTCGGAGCTGAGGATTGGCTCCGAACCCACACGTAAGAATGAAGGCGAGAAAGGACTACAGAACATTGTATTTTACAGACACACATTATATATTATATGCATATGCACCAATTACACATGCATACCCACAAATGCAAACTTATAAACATATACTCTGGGATTCAATAAACTCCATGTAGGCTTCTTGCAAAGCCTACATGGAGTTTACATGTGTGTGCGGTGAACAGCAGTGCTTATTGCATATTCATGTCGCACACCACATTTAAACACAAATAAAAACGAGGTTTTGTGGCTGGCAACAGTGTTGTCGGCCAGGAAGCAGTGTGAGCGGACATGGATAGCCCTCCTGTTTAAATCAGAGCACTGAAGGTCTGCAGTTCTGCACGGAATGCCACAGTGATCACCAGGGCTATACAGACAACGCTCAATCTCTTAGTGTAAGACATCTGGACAAAGGCCAACATAATGGGGGGGGGGGGGGACAATGACCCAGAAATAGGGACATATTTGCCCTATAGAGATGTGCTAGAATAACCAAGGGTTTGCGTTAAGCTACATGTTCTGAAAAATTTGAAGTCCGAAACTGAAATATATGTAATTATTAGTCCTGGGATCATCCTAGTGATATGGAATTTGATAAAGAACACATCTGGACATTCTGTGAAAATCTGGACATTTGAGAGGTATGAATGTTAAGTATATGGTCCAAACACAGTACAGAACAGGGTATCTACAGTGCAGAGTATTGTGAAATCCCACTCCTGGCATTCTGTACTGAAGTTGTGTAAATGATCTACAAGGGTATTTGGGCTGCCATGTAAAATAAACACTCAGGGGAAGTGTGTGTATTGAATAGATGCACACAGATGACCTGCAGGAATGAACACAGGGAAAAAGGACAGGTGAAACAACCTAATGTATAGCATATGAGGGTATGTCAATGGAAGACTGTTGTAGCAGCAACACCAATCACTTATCAATATGGTACAGTAGATATTGCACAGTGAAAATGTGTATTAAATGACCATCAGACAAGGTGACATAACAATAGATAGGATGTCTGTGTGAGATAATCATCCTTACATGAATAATGCAGAGGACTATCTATCAGGGGTATGACATACAATTGGAGTAGGGTGCATACTGTGAAGCTGTGCAAACTGCTTTGCCTGAATACGAGTGTAATCTCAACAGATGTCTCCAGCAAGTGGGATACAGGTAAAGGCTCAGACAACATTACAAGAAGCGACCACAATCATGTACAATATCAGAATACCACCAATAGTCCCATGCCTCCAACATAACATATGTGATTTAGAGTGATCAGAGATAATTTTAAACAAACTCACTTGTACAACTATTATGATACATCCACACTCTTATGAAGGTAAACAAACACACTGTTCTGGCACTGTAATATCTGCTGGATGTGTTAAGAGGGACACTGCTACACCTGTATGCGACATTATGATCAAATCAGGATAGCTGACTGGTGTGCATGGCATATGTATATATGGCACAATCCACACTGTCACGAATGTTATCCATGCCACTAATGTCGTCAAACACCTATGTATGCACTGTGTGCATCACCAGAACAATGTAGCACACATGCATTTGGCGTAACAACTTGATGTGCGTTCCACACCATCAGACAGTAATCTTTATGCCACAAAAAGAATACCTAGGTATGGCCAATAAGCTGTGTGACAGCTCACTGTAACAAAGGTGGTACACTTCAGTTACACATCAGTGGAAGATGTGAAGGGAGGTATATGAAGAAGAGTGCATTGTAAGATGTGAAAGGAGGTACATGAAGAAAAATGCATTGTACTCAGTTACTGGTATGATGAAGGCTGGGTACTATGGAGGTTATTATGGCTCTGATGTGATGTCTTTCACATACTCAGTCTTGTGTTACATAAAAACAAGTAGTCAGCACTGTGACCACATGCTGGTGGATGTTCCACTTACCATTTACCCCAGGACACAGGTCACATGCCTATTGGTCTGATTACAGGGTGTGATGTCCACATTATACTTGGGTTGTGTGCTTGTTTTCCTGACGTAACAAATCCCCCACAATTTCTTGCATTGCAGGAGATGTCATGGCTGTGGCAGCAATCTTTGATGTGTGTGGATATTGTCTTATTATACTAATATCACAGCTGAAGTCAATGACTGCTCACAATCTGCAGGCCTTCAGGTAGCTGTTTGGACAAAGGATGTGTATGTCATCTGTGATTGCCATCATTTCAATAATGGACAGGAAAGGGCCTAGCAGACAGCCCTGCTGTATGGATCTGACCACTGTAACAGAGATACAGGTCACTTCACACGTCAACATATTTAGATACCATGTATGTGATACGCCGTTCTACCCACTTGGTTATGTAGGTGTATATAGCCGGTTCCCATTCAGAAGCCTGAAACATCATAAGCCTGAAAATCAAAATCCTGAAACCAAAAGCCTGAAAATTCAGAATCCTGAAAACTCAAAATCCTGAAAGCCCAAAATCCTGAAAGCCCAAAATCCTGAAAGCCCAAAATCCTGAAAGCCCAAAATCCAGAAAACACAAATAATGCTAATATGTCACTATAAAGACACTAATATCTACCAACTGACCCTGACCCTAACCCTAAGGTCCATCACTATCGCACACTCACCTGACTCGCGCCCTAACCCTAACTCACTTAAACCGCCCCTAACCCCAATATTTGTCACTATTGCATACATGCCTAACCTGCGCCCTAACCCTAACTCACTTAAACCGCCCCTAACCCTAACATAAAACCAACCGCACACTTACCTGACCCCAACGCATGACCTAACACCACAGGGCTAAAAATAGCAAAGCCACAATGACATCAGTATGTCTATTTTGTGTTTTCAGGATTTTGAGTTTCAGGATTTTGGGCTTTCAGGATTTTGAGTTTTCAGGATTCTGAATTTTCAGGCTTTTGGTTTCAGGATTTTGATTTTCAGGCTTATGATGTTTCAGGCTTCTGAATGGGAACCATATAGCCACATCTGACAGTGTTGAGGGAATACCTCAGTGTGGATTTGTGTCAAATGCCTTGGGCTTGTCAAGTTCAAAAGGATGACAGTGCTGTTGTCAGACATGCTCTTGATGACCTCTTTGACATCTAATATGCAACAAACATGATATAGCATTAACAACTCACACGTCTGTTACATACATACATAGTGTCCATTTAGAAAAGATCCATGATGACATGTTGGTCTACCTCACAGATGAGGAGAGTCAGGATGTGTCTATACATACATCCACCGGGTGGTGTCCACCCCCACCCCCCCCCCAACTCACACGGATGCATATTGAAAACACCAAACTACGGAAACATAGTCTGTGTGGAGGGTGTGTTGAAGTGTGAATTAAACAGTTTCAGAAAGGTGTATGTGATGAGTCATGAGATGTTGTCACAGCCCATTGATTCTGTGTGATAGGCCTGGATGTAGATAAGACCGTGTATACTAGCTATCCTCAACTGGCATAGGGTTTGAACACAATCCCCCAAGGTAGGAATCATGGAGAAACTCTCCTAGCTGAGGATTAAACCTCATGTCACTAGATAGGTAACCAACTGGTTCACTGACAGAACACATACCGTGAAAGTCTGAGAATCAACCTATACCAATACAGCTGTCACCATTGGTGTACCTCAGGGATCCATGCTTTGGCCCTGTACTGTTTGGAATCTATGTCTTGACAGTTCAGGCTAAATTATATGGCCTTTGGCTTACTGCATTTGCTGATTCTTGCATACTGGGTGCAATCATTGAGTCCGTCTACGATAACATACTACAGGAAGGGCCAACACAGAGAAATGATTGGAGACAAAGCCACACAGTGCACAAATGAATGTGGAAATGTTTGTGTGTGTCTATTTTGTCCTTCGGCAAAGTAGAATTTCATGCTAATTACAGCACTTACAACAGTCCTGCTATGCTGAAACCCAGTGATGTAAGCATTGGAAACACATGTAGATAGCAATCTGAACTTCGATCACCAAGTGTCCACACTGGTATTGAAAGCTTATGGTGTGCACATCATAAGTCAGGCCATCATATTCAGACCTTAGGATGGTATGACAGCACTGAACTCAAACCTCATCAGAACACTAAGTATAATGCTCTCTTTTACATGTACCTCACCAGACACCTGCAGCAGATGGAGAGACCACAGGGGTTTCTCACCAAGAAAACAGGGCCTATAAACCATGTCATGACATATATGGATAGACTGAAAGCCACATCATTGTAATCTATATCATATAGGATGAGGTGACCTCTACCTGGCCTCCAAGCCAGTCTCTGCCCCTGCCCTGATGGGAATAGTGCATATCCACAAATCAGCTATAGCTGATGACATCAGCAGTATCTGCTGAGGAAAATATGGTAATAAGTGTCCAACATGCTGGTGTAAAAGGCTCTCTGTAATGTCAAGCAAGAGCGCACACACCCCCGCAGTTGAAAGCAGTGAGAATTGAACACCTACCTAAGTAAACAGACTACAAAACTCAGTAATTTACGCGAGTGCCATGACACAAGTCTGACATTTACAAGACTGCAGGTCAACTTACAGTGGATGACATCATCAGGGCATGTTGGACAGATGTTGAGAGGATTGCATAGGTTCATAGCTACATACATTCATAGGAGGTTACTAGCCTAATGGTCCTAGGACTTTTACAAGCCTAGCTGTGTAAAAACACAAGCACCCTTACTGAGCATAGTCAGATGGTCACTGTTAGCACAGAGATTTTGTGATCAGCACTCACTGGCCCTGTCCATGAGGGACATAGGTGACACAACATGGATGAATATACAATCACCCATCCAGTTGTCAAGGTTGAGCCTGAATAGGGTCATTGAGGAGCACTGCTTCACATGCAGTGGGAGCCTATTACAGAGGAGTGGCAATCAATGGGAGATGTATCCATCTCCACACAAGGAAATCCACAAGTACGGCAGGTGCACGGACCAAACCAAATCAATAAGGCACAAAAGAACGTTCAGCACCAAAGGGTGAAAAAATAACTTGTTTATTGTGGCAGCTCCAGCAGATGGTCTAAAATTAAACCATGTAAGCAAACATGTTTCAGCAAATATAAGCCTTCCTCAGTGCAATAAGACACTCCATGGGTTTAAATAATCATCTTCATCAGAAAACAAGCATCTCATTTGATAATCAACTTGACTCATTTAGACCAGGTTTAAACAAACCCCCCAACCTAATAATCCAGCTGGATTCTCTTTTGTTTAACATAGTATGCCAGCCTGTCTTAAACATTCTATTTCCTCTGACCTTGTCAATAGTAAATTTAAACTGAGCAGTAACATGGGTCATAGTATGTTAAAATAATGAACTAGACATTCTTTTATTCCTTATGTCACCGAAATGCTCGGAAATACGAACTCTCAGTGACCTAGAGGTTTGCCTCACATAAAAGGTGGAACAAGAGCAAGTGGCTAAATATATGACCCAGTCAGTGCTACAGTTTCCAAAGCACAAAGTGTCATATACCTTAGATGTATCACTACTTGTGAACTGTTTGCTCTCGAGTACGACTACATGCTGAACAATGACCGCAGGGTATACACCCCAACAATTTGTCCCCAAATAACAAACCCTGCTGTGTATTTGAGGGCATCTTGTGCTTGTAATGGTTGAAATAAGAGCCTAAAGTAGAACTCTGTCGATAGGAAAAGAGACATTTAGAAGAAAGAAACTCAAAGCTCATCATTAGCCAAAAGAATGTCCCAATGATGGTCAATGATCTGCCTTAAAGTGTTAATATTCCGTCCATAAGTGGTGACAAAACAGACTGGCTCAACTCGGATGTAATCTCTGGATGTGTGCTGGTATTGCAACAGGCAAGATCCGAGTTGCTGTGAGGTAAAATGACTGGCTGTATTGATGTTATCAATGTCATATCCTCCGGTGAGAAATCTGTCAATCAGATCCTGTTGATAATGATGATACAAGTTATCAGAGGAACATACAGTCTAATCCTGATTAATTGGGATTTGGGGATGTTGCGAATGATGTGTCGTGGGTAATGACTGCTAGCATGAAGTAAGGTATTATATTGTGGGCGTTTACGAAAAACTTCAGTCCTAAGGGTGTGATCTGGCTATCTAGTGATCGTGACATCAAAAAAGGTAATCCGATTGATATTAAAATTTAAACTGGATACCACACTTATTATCATTAAGATACTGTATAAATTCATGTACATATCCATCTCCCCAGCATGTTCTGTTTATGTCACAGGCTAGGTAGAGATCCCTGGAGCAAGTTATTCTTGTCCCATTTGATTTGCAGAAGTCCAGCATTTCCAGTAGGGTAAGGTGTGAGACTGGTCTGCAGGCCAGAAATAGGTCACCTCTCAGCAGCCTGCATGACAGGTCTTACAGTCTTTCCATGTTTGTTATGTTTTGGGGCCCTGGATTCTTTCAGTCACAAATGTCTTTGCTTTCTCCAGTTGCTGCAGGTGTCTGGTGAGGTACAGACAGAAAGGAACACTGTACTCAATTAGTGGTCTGATAAGGGTTGAGTACAGCAAAGCTATGACCTCCCTGGTCTTGGATGTGATGGCCTTATTTATGAGATGCGCAATGTAGAATGTGTATCTCATCACTATGGACACAATAACTGAAGCGAAGTCTCGCAACACTATGTTTGAACTTAGAGGGGAGTGCTATGTATATCATAATTAACAGGGGTATGTCATTGCCAAAAGGGGCAATGAGGCATTTTTTTGCTTTAAGATTCAGTCTGAGTTTGGCACCAATCATTTGGGTCAGTCAGCCCCTTCTGTAATAGGTTAACATAGTTGGGGACTCTATGACTGTGTTCAGTTGACAGTCATCTGCAAACTTGGTAAGCCACAGGCATCTACCTTGCCTGTACTTCAAGGAAATTTCCAAACAGTTGAGGGCCCAGCTCAGATCCTTGTGGTATTCCACTGGTAAGTGGTCTACTGGTGGAGGTGCAGTCCCCAACTTTGACAGTGTGCTTTCTGCTGGTGAGACAGTTGGCTTTCCATCTAGTAATGTATGGGTTACTCCCTAGTAATGTATGGGTTACTCCCCAGATGAAAGAGTTTCTCTACGATACCTGAATGGGGGATAGTGTCAAAGGCCTTGGATAAATCAACATAGTGGCATGCCCTTTTATATCTCACCTAGGTCTTTGAGATCATTCTCAAAGTCCACAATGTTTAATGAGCAAGATCTACCCTTGGCAAAACCAAAATGGGTCAGGTCGATCAAGCGTGTTGAAGGTCACCTATGTCTCTGTGGATAAGGTGCATGCTGATCCCTTCCCTAGCCCTGCAGATAAGGTTTTTTTTAATGCTTATGGGTCAACAATTCTAGTTCTGCATGTTACCAGATTGATTTGCATTGCATATCACATATTTGATATTAATTCCTACAGTGGAGGTGATAATGTGTGGAAAAAGTACTGAGCACCAGGGCTGTAGTGCTTGGGGGGGGGGGGGCAACACATGGCTGTATTGTAAACATGTGAAATATTGTTAGACAGGGTCTTCAGTTTCTTATGTTTCCAAATGTAATTTCATGTTCCTGTAATCATGGCTGCACAGGTAAAAACCACACTCTCCAAAGCCAAGAACATAGCATCCATAGGACCTGACAACAACCCAGGCTGCATTCTACACGAACTACAGAATGAACTGGCACCCCACTTAAGCATCATGTGTACTGATAGCTTCACCTCAGGCTTTGTGCCCACTGAATGGCACACAGCGACGGTTATAGCACTCCACAAAGGGGGAGCCACCACGGACCCCGGGAACTTCCACCCCATTAGCCTAACCAGCCTTGCCTGCAAGGCCATAGAACGTATGTATCATCATGGAACTTATAAACAAAGACATTGGTAATCTCCAAACTCTGGACCCCACCCAGTTCGGGTTTGTAAAAGGCAGATCATGTCTCCTAAACCTGATAGACTTCTTTGAAGCAGTCACCAAAGCCGTAGACGAGGGTAAGGTGGTTCACACAGCCTATCTAGATCTTGCCGAGGCTTTTGACACCATCCTCCTTTCTGGAATTATAGATAAATTCCCTAAACTAGGAATAAATCCCTATGTTACAAGATGGGTTGCCAACTGGCTCACGGGCAGAACCCACACTGTGAAAGTAGTAGACTCCAAATCTGACTTCAGGCCAGTGACAACTGGAGTACCACAGGGTTCAGTCCTGGGTGCTCTCCTGTTTGGTATCTACTTTTCTGAAGTACAGGCTAACACAGAAGGTCTTTGGCTAACGAAGTTTGCAGATGGCTGCAAACTAGGAGCCATTATCGAAACTCCTAACGATGTGGACATCCTACAAAAGGGCCTCACTCAGACAGATGCCTGGTGTCATGGCCTCAAGCTCAATACCAAAAGTGCACCGTCATCCCCTTTGGTAAAAACTCTGTACCCATGACCTACCATATAGCTGGTAGTCTGCTTAACACTGAAAGTGTGATAAGAGACCTTGGGACACTGATGGACAGCAGTCTCTCCTTTGATAATCACATTGCCACAGTAGTCAGGAAATCCTTCTACGTGGCACACCTCATCACAAAAGGTTTCTCATCCAGGAAATAAGAGATCATTGTTCCCCTCTACTCGTCACTCATTAGACCCATTATAGAGTACAACGCCCCTTTTGGTATGTACCTCACAAGACATCTACAACTGGAAAGGCCACAGAAATAACTCACAAAGAGTATTTCCGGCCTCAAACAGATGCCCTACGCAGACAGTCTCAAAAAACTCCAGCTTTACTCCGTCACATATTGCCTACTTAAGAGGCGATCTCTGCCCAACATACAAAGCTATGTCAAACCCAGAGCGGTTAGACATACTCCACTTAAAGAAATCCCAATCTCTCTGAGCTACACCCTTTAGGAACCTAAACCTTGTCACCACAATACACAGAACATGCCGGAGGGATAGATTCCTGTCCCTAGAGACTTCCCATACTTTGGAACACACTATCTATCTATATCTAACAAAGCTTCTCATTAGCACTCGTCAAGAAAAATCTTGATGATTGGATGGGAAATAGGAAATTCACCTCTGTGGCTCTGCTCGACAGGGGCACAAGAAAATAATTTTCTTGGGTGGCGAAAGCCAGGGTACCTTTTGGCTAGGCTTATATAGACCCTAGGGCCAATAGCCTAGTACCTACCTATGAACCTATAGACAGGAAATAGTAAACGGCAGTAATACATATTTACATTTCCACAGCATGGCAAGCAGTGGGTTTGAGCATGCAAGATGCACATTTTGAATACTTTCTATGTTTGGGCATAGTTAAGCAGTGTGCAAATGTGAGCCGCAATGCGAAAAGTCTGAGCACTAGTACTGAGTCTATCAAACGCACCTGCTGCTTAAGTGACTGTGGCAGCAGGTGGAAATTCATTGACGCATTTCTTTTTTGAACCCAGATGATACCGAGTTCAAATCCAGGTGAATCTAATATTTTTAAGAAACCAGTGATAATGCAATAACATGAATTCTTTATAGTACATTTGTTGCTGTGTGATAGCATAGAGCAGCGGGGTTAAACGGCATTGAGACGAGATAACCGCAACATTGTACCCCGCGCTCACCATCATTGTGCATTGCTGAGTGATGCAAAACTCTGCGCAAATACAGAGGCCAAAAAGTGAAGGGATCCACTGTTTTTTCTGATACTTGTGTGCGTTTTGTGTGATTCTATTTTTTGACCAGATTATAGATGTTAAAATGGGGGAGATAGGAAAGTGGTGAAATGAGGAGCAAGCAGAGGGGAAGAACAAATAGAAAGTAATACAGGAATGTGTAGGAGACAGGCAGGAAAGAAAGTACAGTTTTGTACCTACCATAAATGTAGATGTTGGAGTGCTAATACAGCTGCAGTCATAACAGATGGGTTATCCTGCCGTCAGGCGGGTCCTCGGTCGGCCGAATTCCAAAGTCTAGGTCCGGCGTCAGTTGTCGTTGCTTCTTCCCTGACGTCAGTGCGGCAGGGGTATAAAAGAACCAGCCGACGCCACCTTCTTCAGTTTTTCTTGCCCCAGATGTCAGGTGCCCCCAGAAGGAAGGCAAAACATAAACTTATGTAATAATGCAATGTAATATAATCAAAAAACAGTAGTTTGCAAGCAAATACACCATAAAAGAATACCCCAATCAGGTTGTATGAGGAGGTGTTTGTCATAAGGCCTGTCCCAAGAGGGGATGGAGGGAAACCTGGACTGCAGCTGTATTAGCACTCGAACATCTACATTTATGGTAGGTACAAAACTGTACTATGTTCATCGTGCATACAGCTGCAGTCATAACAGATGGGTAGAATCCCAAAGCTAAAAAGGGGTGGCAGGCACTAAGTGGAACTAGGAGGAGCAAGGATGCCCTGCAAGACTGCTGTGGCAAAGCCCGCTCTAGATTTAGAGTAAAGTGGAAGGTGATAGTGCTTGGAGAAAGTGTGCACAGAACTCCAAGTGGCTGCTTCCAAAATGTCCTTGGTAGGAACCCCCCTGAGGAAAGCTGCAGAGGTAGCTGTGGCCCTTGTGGAGTGAGATCTGATGCTTGTAGGCACAGTTTTTCCATGAAATGAGTAACAAAAGCGTATGCAGTGGGCTATCCATTTTGAGATTGTCTGTTTGGAGATAGCCTTTCCTTGAGCACCTGTAGCAGAGGACACAAAGAGTTGCTCTGATTTTCTGAATGGCTTTGTCCTGTCCAAATAATAACGAAGTTGTCTGTGAATGTCCAAGGAATGTAGTAGTCTTTCCCCTTTGTTTTGTGGGTTAGGATAAAAGGTAGGTAAGTGGATAGTCTGATTCAAGGCTACACTGGATACTACCCTTTGGCATAAAGGAAGGGTTGGTTCGTAAGGAAACTCTGTCCTGATGGAAAATGATGAAAGGTTGCACAGCCATGAGGGCCTGTAGTTCCGAAACCCTGCGTGCTGAGGTGATAGCCAGGCTGTTTTCCATGACAAATATTGCAGTTCTGTTGAAGCAGCTGGCTCAAATGGAGGCAGGGTCAGTTTTTCTAAAATGAAGTTGAGGTCCCAAGCAGGTACTGGTGGTTTCCTTGGGGGTTTTATATTCTTAGCCCCTCTGAGGAACTGTCTTAAGAGAGGATGAGAGAATAAAGGAGGATCAGTGTTGTATTGTGCAGAAATGGCTGAAGCATGGATCTTGATGGAGGAGAAGGAAAGTCCACTGTTTAACATCTCAGCTAGGTACTGTAATATTTGAGGTAAATTTAGTACCCAAGGATTCTGGCCCTTTTTCTGATTCCAGGCACAAAACCGTTTCCATTTGGCGGAGTAGGCTTTTCTAGTAGAAGGTCTTCTGGCCTCCAAGATGACATCCTGCACCTCCTTGGAGAGGAGGGTCTGTTGGGAAATCAAGGAATCCTCCATGCGGCTAGATTGAGGGTTTTCAGCTGACTGTGAAGAGTTTTGAAGTTGTGCTGGGACAACAGAAGAGAAACTAGAGGCAGGATCCATGGTGGGGAATGAGTCAGGCTCTTCAGGAGTGGATACCAGTGTTGTCTTGGCCAGTCTGGAGCAATGAGAATCATGTTTGGCCTCTCTGCTCTGGCTTTTAATAGAACTTTGGGCAGCAGAGGAAGAGGTGGAAAGGCATAGACTGTCAATGTTGTCCAATTGAAAAGTGCGTCCACTTTCCAGGCCTGTGGATGATAGGTCCTTGAGCAAAATTTTTTCAGTTGGTAATTTCTGTGGGTAGCAAAGAGATCTATGTCTGGCTGTCCGCATGCCTCAATTATCTTTGCGAAAACTTGAGGATGCAACTTCCATTCGTGTGGATCTGTCATATTTCTGCTTAGGTTGTCTGCCAGAGTGTTTTCCTTCCCTGGCAGGAATTGTGCTTGAAGTTGGATTTGCAATTCCAGAGCCGTGTTCCAAAGGGACATGGCTAGTCTGCACAGGGGGGTATGAATGAGTTTCTCCCGGTTTGTTTATGTACCATATCACTGTGGTGTTGTCTGTCCTTATCAATAGCTGGCCTGGATGCAGTAGGTCTTTGAAGGCCATAATAGCATTTTGTACTGCTAGCATTTCCTTTTGATTGATGTGTAGGTGCTTCTCTTTTTAGGACCATTTGCCCTGAATGCACTGATCTGTCATGTGCGCCCCCCAAGCGTAGTACGAGGCGTCTGTTGTGATGATTTGATTTGCTTGACGCATGTAGAAGGGGAGACCTATGTTTCTTTGGCATGCTTGAGCCCACCACAGAAATTCCTTTTGAAGACATGGAATGAGTGGTATAATTGTTTCCAAACTGTGGCTGTGTTGAGACCATAAGTTTTTTTAGGTACCATTGAAGTTTTCCTCATATTCAGCTTTGCACATGGGATCATCAGGATGCAAGATGCCATGAATCCCAGAGCCTGCAGGACTTTCCTTGCAGTCAGCCTGGTGAAGGTTGCCATTTTGCTATAGTATTGAGATAGTTGCCCTTGCTTCTCTGGCATGAGGTAGGCCATCTGGGTGTTTGTATTCAAGCTGGCACCCAGGAAAATTATTGTTTGAGAGGGTATTAGTTTTGATTTCTTTTTGTTGACTGTGTATCCCAGAAGGTTCAACAATTTTATTACAAACGCCAGGTGTTTCAGAAGCATTTGTACCAGAGTGTATTAAAATCTATTGCTGCTTTACTGTATCTTAGTATAACTGTGTAGACCCTTATTTTCCTAGTTGTTAATCATATCTCATCCAATGAAAACTAAATAATGTGAATTAACAGCTGTCTCTACATCTCTTCCATAGATCTGTAAACCTACTTGCATATTGTTTTGTCTGTGGAGCCTTTTTTGTCTCTGCATCTGTCTCTCCACTCTCAAATATGTATTTTGTAAAACTATGTGTATATTGTTATTGCTGTGGAGCTTTTCTCCCCGGGCCTCCGCTGAAAAAGGACATGTATCCAGTCGGACTATCCCGGTCAACAAATGTAAAATAAAATAAAAATAAATAAATAAAGTATGTGCTTGTTGTCCGCTTGGATCAGGCAGTCATCCAGATATGGGTATATTTGTATCCCTTGAAGTCTGCAGAAGGCAATTACTGATGCCAGGCATTTCGTAAACACTCTGGGCGCAGTGGATAAGCCAAAGGGCAATGCAGAGAATTGATAATGGGTTGAACCTGCAAGAAATCTGAGGTATCTTCTGCAATCTTGTCCGATAGGGACATGCAGGTATGCCTCCTTGAGGTCCAATGTTACCAGCCAAGACTCCTTGCCCAGTATGGGAAGAAGCTGCTGTAATGTGAGCATCTTGAATTTTGGTATGAGTAAATATGTGTTTAGGATGGATAGGTCCAAAACAGGTCTCCAATCTTTGTCCTTCCTTGGTACCAGGAATAGTCTGGAATAAAAACCTTGACCTTGTTCTTTTGCAGGTACCTCTTGAATAGCTTTCATGTCCACGAGAGCTGAAATTTGTTTTTGTGCCTCTGCCCTTTGATTTTGTGGCAGGTTTGGCATGCCTCTCATTTTTGGATGGGTGTGAAAGTGGAATCTGTAGCCTCTGTCTATAATGTCCAGGATCCATTTGTCTTTTGTGACAATATGCCAATTTTTTGAAAATAATGCCAGTTTTCCGCCTAAAGGTGCTGTCATTAAAGCTTTGCTTGGCATGCAAAGGGGAAAGTCATTGTGTCTGCTTTCTGAATGACTGTGATCTATCTTCTCCACCTCTTGGTGTAGGTGCTTGCCATTGTCTGGCTCTAAATGATCCTTGAGATTGCCCTCTACCCCTCGGGCGCCTGTATCTGCCTCTTTGAGGTCTGTCCGTGCCTGGAAAGGACCAATTTTTTGAAGGCCAGTTTCTGCTGAAACGTGGAGGTTGTACCTGTAGGAAATCTTTCACTGTTTGCATTGATCTTGCCTTTTCCTCCATTTTCTTTAGTACCTCCTCAGCTTTAACACCAAACAATACATCTTTTTGAAGAGGTGCATCTAGTAATTTAGCTTTGACATGATCTGGTAAGGTTTTCTCTTTGAGCCAAGCATGCCTACGTATGACAGACCCTGTAACAGCAGCTCTACATGAGGCCTCTAAAGCATCAAAACCACACTGCACGGTATGTTTACCCACTTGCTCTGCACTACGCAACAAATCCTGCAACTCCTTTAAATCTGGTTGCTCAGGTTGTGTCATTTTGCTTTTCAACTGAGATAACAAAAACTGTTGATACTTTAACGTATGGAACTGACAGTTTAATGCCCTCATGGTTAAAGTGGCCGAGGTGTACACCTTTTTCCCCCACCTTTCTAAAGCTCTGGAATCTCTCTCTGAAGGTAATGGGTTTTTGGCAGTAGAGGCCTTAATTCCCTTGGGACCCTGTGAAATAGTTTCTGAGTCAGCAGCATGGCTTTTGTATAGGAATTGGTGTGACTCAGGAACCCGGTAATACCGGTCAGGTTTAACAGGAGCTGGAGGTAAAGAATCTGGGTTGAGGCTGGCTTCTGTGTACACATCATCTAATATATCCAAGACAGGAGGGATAGCCAGTGGCCTGTGCTGAGGAAGCAAGAGAAAATCCCTGAGCCTTTTCTTGGAATCTGAGTAATCTTGGCCTTCCCAGTGAAAGTGTTCCCTCAAGGTATGCAAGGTTTCCCCAAAGGAATAGTCCTCAGGGGGGGAGACCGAGGGAATGGACTCCTCAGCATCAGAGTCTTCAAAAGGGGAATATGAATATTCCTGGTCCTCAGAATGTTTTGAGGTAATAGAGGCTTGATCTGAGGAAGGGTAGTCTTCCTCCAATCTGAGCCTTTTGTCCGATGGGGGTCGAGAACCCCTGATAAGAGTAATCAAATCCTCAGCCATTTTGAGCATCTGTTTTTTAGGCATGGGGCCTTGAGAGGGGCTCTGTGGACCTTGTCTTTTAGTTTCCATGGCTGCTTTAGATTTTGTGAAAGCCTTAATGGAAAAGGAGGAAGGCCTGAAGACACCTTGAGAGGTGGCAGGCCTGTCTAAACTCTGAGTTTCCCCGTCAAGAGTGGGGTCGGTATCTGTAGTCGGAGTGGGGGCCGAGGAGCCTGCGACCTCAGGAACAGAAGACACCGCTAAAGAAGCGTCATCGGTACTCAGGGGCTGCGTAGGCGACTCGCTGAGAACCGGAGCACCGGTAGTCAGCTTTAGCGTGGTGTCAGTAGAAGCCGCCAACGTATGTCGGTTTGTGTCTTTTACTCAAAACTGGAGTCTGAGTATCCGACGACATAATGTAATTAAATTTTTTTACCAAAATAGTGTTGGGCGAACTCTGCCCGACGCTTAATAGTGCGTTTGTTGAATCTAGCACAAAAATGGCAGGCCGAGACGTCGTGGTCTGGGCCTAAGCAAGGAATACAGAAAGAATGGAAATCCTTATGCGGTATTTGCTTCCCACATGAAATGCAATTATTAACTTTGTCTGACATCGGTCTGAGGCAAGAAAAGTTTCCCCAACGGGATACTTAGCTTTCAAGAAGACTGCGGCTGAAATATTTCCGTAAATCTCAGGAGCTGGCCGACCGGCACTTGCGAACTGCTTCTGCTTCGGGCACCACGTGGCAAGAAAGACTGAAGAAGATGGCGTCGGCTGGTTCTTTTATACCCCTGCCGCACTGACGTCAGGGAAGAAGCAACGACAACCGACACCGGACCTAGACTTTGGAATTCGGCCGACCGAGGACCCGCCTGACGGCAGGATAACCCATCTGTTATGACTGCAGCTGTATGCACGATGAACCTCCATAACTATCCATTTCTTTAAGAGTGTAAAGTGAAAGCATATGCAGAATATTAACTAAATTTGGACTGTCACCTCCACAGAGAGGGGTGACAACAACACAGTTATGTTGCACAGCCAACTGGGCGGAATCAAGTGTGACAAGGCGTATGTGAAATGGACAGATACATATGGGGCAGTTTTTTTCTTTTGTGAGACAGGTGTCCATTTTTTTTTTTTTTTTAATTCAGTAAGACAGGACTGCTGGGTATGAGAAATGGGTATGTCTGGGTCAGGTAAGTTGTGTAGGTGAGGAAGCAAATGCAGTCATACAAGACAAACAAGAAACAGGGATGGTGATGGACACAAAAGGTTTGGAGACACCATGATTGGGGTGGCAGGATGGGACAACACAGGCTCATGGACATGCAGCTTGGAGACCGTAAGAATAGAGTTCTCACACACTGGACTATCACTGTCCCCTTTTCCACTGGCAGCTGGAGTGCTTGACGTCTCCTCATCCTATGGAATATGAGGGAGTGCAGCCTCTCTGTCTGGAGTAGGCATACACCAATGGTGCAGTGCACGACCCTGTCTCTGGCACTATCCCTGGCTTCAGGTGATGAAATCACCACCTCTGCCAATGTTCCCAAAGGGTACCACTACACCAACTTCTGGGGCAGTACTACCTGAGGGTACAGGTAGTGCAGGGGCAACAGAGGCAGTGCTGTACATACGCTTATTCCAATTATACAGATTGCAGTTTACAGCAAAGCATTTGTGCCACTGGTATAGAGTTTTTAATTTAATGTAAATATTAATGAGTTTGGATATGCATGCTCAATTTGATACACCTCTATGAAAGACCAAAAATGCTACCTTTAACTTTTAAAGCTACAACAACATTTCTCTTTTGCTGCATACATACCAATTACTTCCATCAGTCTCTCCAATCGAGCAACATGAGCCTGTTGATTGAATTCGCATTTGGTGGGAGCTGAGGAAAGAACAAAAGCCTTATGCACATCAGTCTTGCCTATATTTAGATTTCTAAGTCTTACAAGTACTCTCTTATTGTCATACTTACACAGCTGTGGAATGTCTGCAGTCTCAAATTCCTGCAACCAACTGCTGACAGTTTCCCTTTTTCTCCTGTGTAGATTATTAAAACAATGCCTACGTTGCTCTCTAGTGTGTGGGATAATGATGGCACTGGATATAGCCTGTGCCAAACTATTCCATGCTTCAGACTTGTACTGGGAGCCAGAATAGTCCACTTGCAGAAGATTTGGCTGTAGCGCTTTACCGGGAGTCCAATAAATATCCTGGACTCCTTGCAACCCCACCTCTGTGCCCTGAAGTGTGCACCTTCCTCCCTAATGCTAGCAGTGTCTACCAGCCGAACTAGAACAATGGAAACGGATACTTTCCTGCCAATTCCAGTTATTGCATTTACTGGCAGTGAGCAAAGCAGAGCATCGATGCCAACTGCGTTTGCAAGATAAGTGGAGTGCAGCAGTGCCAAGCAGGGAGGAATTAAATTGAAACTGGAAGGTTAATCTGACACTTGGCCTTAGTTTGAGGGGTGTGTACTGACGAAGCCTAAAAATATTTATTGGAAATTGGAAGGTAACTGTTAGGCGAGTTAAGTTTGCAGACAAGCACTGGGGGCATAGGTGTAATGACCTGACATTTTTTTGTCTTCATACATTGAGGAAAATTTATTTCTACAGTGTGATATCCAAACCTAGGCATAAGGGACAATAAAACTCTCCACAGCTTTGATTTTCCACCTTTGTCACAGAAGAAGTGCTGCTCAGACATAGTCAGGAATCATACATAAATACAAGTGACAGTTTGAGCTGTTACAACATGTAGGTGTGTGACCTGAAAAGTTTATTAGATAAAGATCCAGTTGTGTATACATCTTAGTTAATTGTGAAGGCCATGCAATTCCAGATAGCAGAATTATACTTACAGAAATATAGTAGACAGTATACCCTCAGTCATACATCTAGAAACACAATACTGGTGGTCTCATCCCTCATACATATAATTCTTATCAGCTCCACTATCAAGTGAGAGTGAACATAATGAAAAGTGGAACAGTAAACATGTCTGGAATATCCTGTATTAGAGCCCAGAACTGTGTGTATGGCTGTCCTAGACTTATACCTGTTGCACATGAATGTTGAAATAACACTTCTATTTTTCAGTTCATTGCAATAAACTGCACTGTTACAACAGTAAAAACAGGTTGCACACCCTGTACTAGAACCCAGGACCATCTGTACTCCAGCCCTACATTTACACATGAAATTTCCTAATTTCCTAATCATTCTTAAGGTCTCTGTTAACTGCCACACAGTGCCACAATAGAATTAACAGAATGTATCCAGCTTCAGTTATTGGCTGTTTGAGTCCTATCTACACGTGTTCGATGGCTGCAGCTGCTGGGGAACCCTGCTAACAGCCATGCAATGCCACTAAGTGCACTTGCGTGATGAAATACAGAAATTTCAACAATGTATTCTTTTTGACCTTTGCCCTTTTACAGATACCCTGTCTGCAGGTGTTCTGCCTACTTCCTGAGTGGCCCACTAGTCCAGTATGTGCTCTAGTTTGCTTCGCGCAAACAAGATAAGCACAGCCAAACCTGACATTCATTTTCTCCATTTCCTGTGTCTGCATTAATCAACGCATTCCGCAAATACTGTCCCCAAAAAAGAAAAAAGTGACAAGTAATTGAAATGAGGAAAAGCAATCTACAACATGCACACTAGAAAATATTGGTACACATGAGACATTTCTACATAGGTCTGCATTTGAACTCTCACTCCAATGAAGAGTACAGGAAGGGTGCCTTATCCCTTTTTGCCACACAAACAGCTTTGCAGCAAGGAACTGATATTATTCTGCATATAAACTGCTACATAATCTATAGTAGTATGAAACCACCCAACTGTTATTTGTACATTTATTATTTTTGGGTATAGTGCACCAAGTGATCAGATAACCAGTTATGACTACTGCATGCAAATATACAGCTATGTCTTACGTCTCTGTGTTTGTTGGTCAGTCTCCTCTTATGTGACCATTAATCTGAGACATGCAGTCTGTGAGCTATTCTCTATCATTGTCCTTAAAATGTATGAGGATATTAAATGGCAACAACATCATATGTAGTTGTCAACAAATGAAGGGGAGGTTGGATGTTAATGAACAGAACCTGTGAATTGTGTGCTGCTTTCTTTTGAACCTTGACACAGTTACTCTATCCTGACACACCCACTGGATGTAGGGCGGCCTATAGTGCTACTGTGTTGTAATCATTCACAGTGGCAATCCATTAAAAACAAACACTGAAGGAGTGCCTGCAATATGTTTAGATCTGATACACGGAGCCACTGAAACCCGTGCACTGTCCCAGTAATCAAGGAGCCTCAATCCTCACCACTAGCACCAGTGATGGGCATCCACATTGGGAGGTTAACAAGTGCACACACAGTAAAGTACAATTTCCCTTAAGCGCACACAGTGATCACAGTCAGTCTGGGGATGGTTTCTCCCTTTCTCTCCAGATCCCCAATAAGACTCCCCACTGGCAGAGCTATAGGGTACAGATCTCAACCGAGTGGTCAAGCCAAAACCTCCAGCACCCTCTCTGTCCAACCAGTGCTTCATGTCTCTGCCCAAGTAGCTGACACACACACATACACACAAACTGAGATACGAATTATATGCACACACACACACACACACACACACACACACACACACACACACACACACACACACACACACACACTCCGGGGGAAGGCTGGCACAGGTTCACTAGCTATGCCCCCTTCTGCCCAGACTACAAGATAGTACCGACTGCCACCAACCACCCTTATCAGCTACTATAAAGGCCCTTACCAAAGGGTGTCCAATTCTACTGTGCAATGTTGTTATTATCCTATTGGCAAGTGTGACTAAGACTTGAAGGCTATTTAGGAGTGGCCTATACAGTGTCACCAAATACATGCAAGTACTCTTAAGAGCTTAAATATCTCTACACACAAACCAGCCACAGTTAAAAGGTTTAAAATATTTAATAATAAACAATAAAAGCACAAGACACTACTCATCAGTTCAACACAGTGATAACGGAGTTCAGAAATCACAGGAAAATATTTAAAAACAATATTTTAGGACAGTCTAACATAAATATAGAAAACAGCTACACTAATCTGGCTATATTCCTATCTATCTCTAACAGAACTCACTGTTCTAAATAAACTACTTACAGAGCAAAGCAAGTGCTGGTGAGCTATTGTCAAATCCAGAGCAAAATACAAAATGCTATCCTTACTTTCTGAGATGGCCCTTAAATTGATAATGCACATTACTGATGTGTCATTTCAGATTACATCATTCTTGTTACTTCTCCTCGAGTTTCCCAGGCTCACAGAACTTCTGTTTTGATCTGCACCTGCCAGGAAGCCACAGATATAAAATATACTTTACATATGAAATTTAGTAATTATCTATGTCTTAAAACAACAGGAAAAATTTCTAGCCGCAGACATCCTGTCGCCGAGCTTGAGATCAAACACAGTCATAAAATGCTTTGCTTATTAGCTTTCTTCCAGCAGGGTGCACTGTGGTTACATTTTTGAAGCTCAGAACATGCACAGTTTTCTTACATTTGTCAAACAAGCCTATGGATCTTATTAATATTTACAATGTCATAGAATTATTTACACAATTCTATCTAGCTAGGCTGGCAGCCTTCACACCAAGTATTAGGGATCAGCAATTCTAAGAGTTCACACCTGATTTGCATCTTCACCATGCTGACAGCCCTGAAACTACACCATAAAAAGGCAACCATGTAGTTAGGGAAACTGAAGGTGAGGAGACTTGTTTATGTGAAGAACATGGAAAAGAGGCCATTACTTTGGGATATATCTGCACAGAGGATTACGGAGCTTGGGAAGGTATGCTTGCATTTTGTCAGCTACATACTGCATATGTTGGAATGTAATTAAGAAAAATCTGTATAATTTAATATTTTGATTAGCAACGGGTTTTAAACGTATCTGTATGCATTAGAAGTGTACCGATGCCATGGGCATATTTGTCTGAGCATTTCACAGGTATACATGATTGGCAATACCTTAAAATGGAATGTCCTACGTTAAATCTGTAGACATGTTTCAGGGACAGTTCATTAGATAGGACTTTTGGCATTTCAAAGATGGCTTGTTAGCAAAATGTGTCATTTGCCTGTTTTTTTCTTTTTTTGTATGTGGGAAGAGAGCAAAGCTGCATTTCTGTTATGGCACAAACAAAGTTGTGTTGCTACTGTTACTCTCCTTTTTTGCAGCCAGCCTGTTCTTCATATTTCAAATCTCTGGACTGTTTTATGTTTCTCCCGTGAGTAATAATGAAATGCTACCTTTTCTGTTTTACCTGCGAACAGTTATTTTGTAGTTATGTGATACTTATGCGCATCATCCTTCTGTTTTCTTTTAGGACATTTAGGACTATGCCACCCAGGCATCTCAATCTCGAAAACCACTCTTCACTGACCTTGAGAATCAGGTAATTGTTGACGCTTTTAGGCAACATGGTGCTTTCCTGCTTGAAAGGGGATGAGGAGATATGTTATGTTAAATGCAGATTTGACAGTAGATTATCGCAGATATTAATGCAGTGGGTGGCCACAGCAGGACATATGACCAGGTATGCCATAGGGCCACTGACAGGATCTCATCTGCACTGAGGAGAACAGCTGCAGTGGGCCATGATCAGATGGGTATCGGGGAGGGATCTATTACAGAGCCACCACTAACAGCAAACAAAGAGTTTCTGTCTACTGTCAGGGATCCAGACATTTCCCAGGAAAATGCAGAACAGCATGTCCTTGACATCGGTGCTACTATTTCAGGGACAGCAAGCATGCCCCCAGGAAGAGCTTCAAGGTAAGTTTTTGCATCTCAATTGTTGAATACTGTTGTATAGTAAAACAAATTTCAATCACTATGTTACTTCTGTTTCACAAGTTTTTTTTGGGGGGGGGGGTGAAGATTGCTACAGTTAACACATTCTGATTGATTAGCTTAGGGTGGAGTTGTCATCAGAGTTCTGAGATCTTGTTGAAAGTATACTTAACGGGCATATAAAGGTGAAAAAGTATCACCCTGTATTACTGTTAATTGTGATGATGTTTTCCTTACCTTGTGCTTAACTTCTTCCAGGAACAGCTGGCATGCAGAGGATGCCATCACCTGCACATGGTAAGCCATTTTTAAAACAGTGCTGATGAGCAAATCTAAGCAATATTTTAATGTGTGATGTTAATGTCAGGACTGTTGTGTGTATTGACATATTATCCAATAGTGGCAGCACTGTTATTTTGTTAGCATATATTGGAGTATAGTAGTTTAGGTATTAATTTTTCCTGTGTTATTTGCTGATTATCACAGGTGATCCTGACACTGGATGTGTGTGGGACTTCTACCACCTGATGTCAATGTATCAGCAGACTGATGATGATGGTGTCCAAACAGAGGCACAGTCGGGGGTGCACAGGTTGAATCTGACATGGAGGTTGACACACAGCCGTGCATGGAACACAGCCAGTACGCCTACTTATACCCATTTCAGTCAGCCCACGGATATTGGACAGGTGGATGGTGAGACAACTGATCTGGGAAATGTGGTTACTGCGATTGACCGTAGCCAAAGTGTGGGCAAGTGCCATGCAGAAGGGTTGTTAAGGGTGCTCAGAGGAGGCCTGCTGTCCATCCCCCACCTGATCCGGGTGTCTCTTCCCATGCTACTCAATGTATGGTTAGGGTCATCATGGAGGCACAGGCATGATCCCATAGGTGCTCCAGAGAAATGCTTAGGGTTATAGATGTAGCACAGACCGACATGCATGACTGCCTCTACCATGTTGCCAATTCAATGAATCTGATGAATGACATGTTGGAACGAGCGGTGTCTGTGGTGGAATGTCTGCTGGGAAGGGGACAGCATCCTAGTGGGTGTAGGTCAGCCGCATCATCTGCTGTTGGCCAACACGGACATGCCTGATCATATTCCCATTGTGGCAGTACTTCCACTGCTCTGTCAGTGGGCGAGCTGTCCATATCCAGATATGGTAGGCCATGAGGTCATGGTCCTGGGTGTACTCATGAGGCGAGCTTGTACAGCAGACAGCCATGTTCAGGTAGCAGCAGTGCATCTGACCATGTGCATGGACGTGCCAGTGCAACTCCTGGCACAGCCAGTTCTCATGGTTGGGGACAACAATGAACTGCCACCTCTACCATGCACGGCTCACACCTTGTCCAACATATCAAGACACAGAACTAGCAAAGAGCTTGGCTGCATTCATGCAGACACACACACATAAAATTCACCTGCAGAACAAACACACACACACACACACACACACACACACACACACACACACACACACACACAGTTCAGCTTTGCAGCTTAAAACTCATTTCGTCTCACTGGCCATTTGCTGGTTTATCCAAATGTCTGCCTGCTTCCCTTTCTTACTCACATACAGGTTTTAGGCCCTTACATGATGAGTGAGTGTGTTATGCATTGTCCCTTAACCAATGCGAGGGCATACTGAGCAAGCGTACATCTGCCTACACCCACAGCAGTGGCTGGTTCCCCCTCTGACTCCTCACTTGCATGTGGCTGTGGTGACCTTGGCATTGGTAGTGGAATATGTGCTCCTTCCCTTACTGATCCTGCTGAAGCTGTATTTGCAGCATGATGTTATGTAGCTTGGCACATACTGTGAATATTTCAGTACATGCCCTTGGATTGAACTGCAGAGCTCCCCCAAATTTATCTAGGCACCGAAACCATCACTTCAGCAGCCCAGATACACACACTGATATTTCTGGATTGAATACGTGCCTCATTATAGTGGTCTTCAGTGGGTGTGTGCATATTTCTAATGGAGGGTGGTTCCAGTGCATAACCTGCAACCCCCCAATAAATGACCCTGTGGGATATCCGTTCCAGCAAACGGATGACATAGTTGGGAGGTGTGCCAGATATGTGAGCTGTGGTAACTGCCAGGGTTGGTAGTACATATGTTCAAGATGACTCCCTTGGCATCACATACAACTTAGCAGTTAACGGAGTGAAAGTCCTTTCTATTAATGTAGAGCCTTCCCTGTTCTGCTGGTGGTGCCTTCATTTCTACGTGTGCAATCCATGGCACCCAGTACTAAAGGATAGTGTGCGACAGGGTAGAACTGCATATTTCTGGGCCTATTGGGAATACAGGGGAAAATATACATGGTCACTAGCATGTTGGAGAATAGTATTCAAGAACTGATGGAGCACCCTGGATGCTGATGCCTGTGACACCCCCTCCATGTCCCTCTGATAGAATCTTAGCTACAGGTGCCTTTCAGAGACCAAGTGCTACATATACCTTGTCTCCACTGGGATGGGTTCCACTTGGTTTGCCCGGGCACTGAGCTGAGAATGACATAGGACACAGAGCTCCTGTAGTGTGTGTCTCTATCTACCCTGCAGCACTCTACAATTTCCACATCATGTAGATTGGGATAAGTTAACCGGGGTCTGAAAACTCTTCTTCTTGGCCTTGGTCTATTAGCAGGAGCAGCAGCATAAACCTCAGCCTGTTACACATACACATGAATTAAAGCAACAGCACACCCTAACATTGTTTCTGTGTAGACTCCTTTCTGTTGCTGCATTCCAATAGGTTTTGGAATTTGCGGGAAAAAACAGCACTGAGCCTACAGGACTGCTTTATAGCTTGCTGAATAGCTTTCTCCATCTTGGATTGGTTGATTAGTATGCAATTCAGCTGCTTTTGCTGTAATTTGCATGCCACTGTTTACCCTGTTTGCGTGGCTGTGCGCAGGTCTACACACCACGCAGACACTCAAATCCAAAACAGTGCGCTACCGTGTGTGCTGAGTGGCACAATGTGCACACAGTGTAAACGGACCATGTAGGCTTTATTGACTCTAACTGATAAATCTTATACACACACATTATCTATAAATGTGTGAATAAATATATATGGGTGTATTCATAAAAATTGAACAAATCCATCTTCGACGTGCTAAATATGGACGTTTTCACACTATAACCAGTTATATTGAAAAACTATGCATGCACTGAGAAACAACCTTGGTGCTTCAAAATAGCAAACAAAGCATAATTTCTCCACACTACCTGCTAATTACATACACTGACTTAGAGATTGCACAAACATGAGGTAAGGGCATATTCCTGAACGTTTCGGGCACCTGTTGACCAGCTGTTTAGCTGATCATAAATGGTTGACTAAACAGCTGTTGACCAAACATACAGTAGACCAATGCAATGGAGCCCAAAACATAAACATTTATGTATGTATGTATCTCTCCCACCATCTAAAACCTGACATACTAAAACACTGGCCCACATTACATAAAAATTCACTTCTACTGCAAAAAGAAAAATTGTGATCATTGTAAAAAAGAGAACAAATGGTCTCTTTTTGCAATCACTCAACTAAAAAAATACCTTCAGAAATAATTTGCCAGAATAGTGGTACCATTAAGAATAGCATATTTGGAAAAGTAATATTTGGGATTGAGGTTAGGGGCAGCAGCTTTGCAGCCCACCCATATCACCTTGGTCACAAATGCCAATCTTAGGTCCTTCCCTTGACCCCAACCCTATACATATTACCTTACTAAAAACCCTTTCCCTAATAGTACCACTACAGAAGACACTAACTTAACATACCACCCCACACACCGATAAAGCTATCACTTAACCTAGCACTTTTTCCAACCCTAACCCTGAACACCCACACACTTACTGTAATAATCAAGAACACACACAAAACACTAAACCTTTCCCTAGAACTAACTCTAACCTGCCAACACTGTTACACACTTTCAGTATTAAAAAAAGCTTCAGTATTAAACAGTCGTATCACACACCAAAAACAGCATGGTACCAAAATTGTGCTATAGCTCAAACAACTGCATCATACTACCGAATGTCATCTAAGAAAACAACTCTAGAAGTTACATTCTGTTATTTGCAAAAAAGGAAGCTGCTGACCCCATCAGGTCTGACACTCACTAACCTGGAAACTGATCAACAGCTAAACTAACCAGATCTTTAAAACAGTGTCTACCAAATAAAAATGTAGAGCACCACTCTGACCGAAACTTCAAAAGTACGTGTTCATATTTCATACTTCTCAGAAATCTCTACCTTGTTTAGGGAGATAGAAACCAATAGCAGGTTTTAGGTTTAGGGAGATAGAAACCAATAGCAGGTTTTATGTTTTCTATATACCTACATAATTATGTAAATAAGCCAAGAAACAACTCATTGTGTTGATTAATCTCAGTCCTTCTAGACCCTAGCAACATTATTGCGGGAAAAGGATTTTTTACGCAAATGCTTTTTTTTTTTTTTTTTTAACTTAGATGCTTACCTATGGTATAGACAAAAAAAGATTGACATCCTCAAGGTCAGCTGGTCTTTCTGCACTATCACAGGGTTCCAATATGTGACCTCCTGAGCTTTGAAACCATCAGGAGTAGAAGCTGGTTACTTATGGCTGCCCATTTATAGGTTCATAGGTGTTTACCAGGCTAATGACTATGAGGACCTTTTTAAGCCTAGCCACGCATCCCAAATCTTTGACACGTTCTGATACCCTTGATAAGGGTAAGGATGGGCCTAGGGAGATGAACCATTTAAAGGTTACCTGTGTCCATTAGAGACATAGGTGGCAAACTAGGGATGAACTGCTAATTTCCAATCCAATTGCCCAAGCTGCACTTGAATTGGGTTAGGGAGGCACTCTGCTTTACATGGATGGGGAGTCTGTTCCACAGACAGGGAAGTCTCTGGGATACATACCCATCTCTCCAACAGGTCCTGTTTATATCAAAGGCAAGGTTTAAAGTCTTTAGAACGGGTAATTCTGGTGCTGTTTGTTTTGTGAATATGCAGGAGGTCCATCAGAGTGGACAGATCTCCCCTCAAAAGCCTGAAGGAGACAAAATACACGGATAGGCCCTTAAGGCAGTCTGCATAGGACATTTTACTTATGCCCTGTATTTTTTTAGTGAGGAACCTCTGTGGACATTCGAACGGTTGGATATGCCTGGTTAGGTACTTACCAAAGGGGGCATTGTACTCAATGATAGGTCTGATGAATGCCGAATATAGTGGAACAATGACTTCCTTGGACTTGGATGCCATACCTTTGTTTATAAGTTGTGCAACACTGAATAATTTCCTCACCACTGTAGACATGCGATTGTCAAAGGCTGGATTACTATCTGTGTGTGTCCGTAAGTCCCAGAGTACTGGGTCAACTCTAAGGGGCGTGTTGTCAATATGATAGTTAGCAGGGATGGATGACTTCCCAAAGGTTACAATTATGCATTTCTTGGCATTTAGTTTTAGTCCATGGCACTGACACCAGTTGTCTGTCTGTGTCAACCCCTCCTGGAGAATATCTGTCAGTTTGAGATTCAATGGCAGCTACTAATTTGCAATCATCTGCAAATTTGGTCAGCCAGAGACCACGGACATTGGCCTTGACTTCTGAGAAGTAAATGCCAAAAAGGAGCGGTCCAAGGACTGATCCCTGAGGGACTGCGCTTGTGACTGGCTTCTTTGTAGAGGTGGACTCCCCAATTCTAAACTTCCCGGGTCCCGTCTGTGAGCCAGTTGGCTATCTGCCGGGTGACATATGGGTTTGTACTTAACCTCTTGAGTTTGTCAACAATGCCCGAGTGGGGTATTGAGTCAAATGCCTTGGCCAGGTCAAGGTAGGCAGTGTGAACGATTCTGCCCTCATCCATTGCTTTGGTGACCTTCTCAAAGAAGTCTACCAGGCTGAGTAGGCATGATTTGCCTTTGACAAAACCAAACTGGGTTGGGTCCAGTGTCTGGAGGTTTACTACATCTCTGTTAATCATCTCCATGATAGTTCTTTCCATGGTTTTCTATGCAGGACTGGTGAAACTTGTGGGTCTGTAGTTGGTCCACCTTTGCACAGGGTGATGACTGTTACCTTTCTCCATTCATGAGGCATCAAGCCTGTTTGGAGGCTACAGTAATTCCAGAGGCCCTGACCGATCATGTTTCGTGCTATTTAGAAGGCATCCTGGGATATTGTCTGGGCCCACTGATGCAGTGTTCTTTGTCTCCGAGAGAGCATTAAGGACCTGCTTCCTAGAGATAATGGGGGAGTTGTATTTGATGATAATTCCTGAGGGAAGGTTGAGGGGGAGAGAGGGGTAAAGCTGGAGCTGAATTTATCAGCCAGGAAGTGGCAGTTTAGGAGGTTCCATTTACAATAAGCTCTCCCCACAACTGTGTATTGCCTTTTGAGGTTGCGGACACAGCTAAAGACTTTGTGGTTGTCTTTGGCCTAGGAGGCCAAACTTACCTCAAATTTTGCTTTGGTAGACTATCTGCTCTCTGAGTTGTTTGTTTAGTTTGATGAGAGTGTATTTATTCTGCTGGGTGCTGCACCTCCTAATTTTTGCCATTATTTTCTTCCTCTTGTTATACAGCCTATTGATTTTGTGATTCCACCAGGGTGGCTTGTTTTTTGAGTTAGTTCTGTACTTCTTCCTGGTGGGTACAGCTGCCTCCATGCAGCTATTAACATACTTGTACAAGGTTTCTGTGAACAGTTCTGCATACAGAGCAGTGTTCTCAGGGTTTATGGGGGGCTTGAAATTTTGCCAGGTTCTCAACAGCTGGAGCTTAGCCTTAGAATACCTCCTGAATATTCTAGATTTAGCTGGGGGTCCAGGTTTTATTTTTACTTCAAAGGAGACTAGTCTCTATGTACTAAAATGCATCTCCTGCATTTTACCAGATCTGTCCTCCATGTGCTACTGTGGGTTTTGGGAATGACTTTTCTAACGAATGAGTGTACTGTATGGTTGAGCTATATTTTTGGGAGGCATTTTTTACATCTACCTCATTATAGTACACAGGGGAATCGATCCAACCTGGTTCATTACATAATCCTAGCAAAAGAAAACTAACCCTATACATGTATTTGAATGACGTAATCAACTTAGATATTTTAATAGTTGCACCTTGCACTTAACATGTATTTTTATTCCACCCCCTTTTTGAGGGTGCAAGGCTAGTATAATTCTATATACATACACAAACAATATATGCCAATTATCTACATGCATAAAAACATGCAAATATATTAATCTTACTTGGACTGTCAACTTCAGTCTAAGCAGTCTAGTTCAATGCAAATTTATTTTGCTGAAAATATTTAATTTAAAGTGATTATATCTGTCAACCCCCACAGTATCAATGTATAATTCAAGTAGCATTAGGTATTTATGGCGGATTCTTACAAATTTTGCTTACAGACCTGATGCAACTCTTTTCACTCCCACGGCAGACCTACAACCAAACATGCTAAAAGCAAAGAACTGCAGTATATAAAATTTGTGGCATGTATACAGAGAGCGAATCAAGTCACGGCTTACTGTAGTATTCTGCCTTTTACTATACAGGTATCTATACAGTGCTTCTAGTGAGATAGTGATACTACGTATATTGACACATGATCAAGTTAAATGTTAACTATCAGGGTACTCTACCATCTACAGTATATGTGGTGTGATGGCATTTCTCTTCTATTTACAGTGCTTCTAATGATACTTTGATGTACAGTTAACTGGAATTGTGTATTGCTCTCTGTTCATGTTCATTAGCCTGTATTTAGCACTTGTGCTATACTGTTAACATCTGTTTCTGACTTGGGCCTTATCTTCACTATAAAACATTGCCTCTTTCTTATTATGTATTGTACCTGCATTTTACACTATGTTTTCTGTCCTCTATGAAAATTCTGCGTTAACCTGTTATGTGCATTGTATATATGACTGATGTTGTGATATGTTTTTCGCAGTGTTTTGTTTTTTTTATTTTCATGGAGCTTATCTCCCAGGGCATCTACTGAAAATGGATATATATCCAGTTAGACTAGCCCGGTCAACAAATGTAAAATAAAATAAAATGAAACCGCAATGAAAGAAGAATTCACTTATTTAATGCATTTTTAATGCATTTATTTTGGTCTGGCTCGCCTACAATGGCTCTCTATTCTAGCCACTCTCCTGAATTGTTATTTTTCTCAAGGTGAGAGCTCTTTGCTTGCTTGTTCTTCAGAAAAAGAGTTGAAGGTTGGGAATGGTACAGTCATCTGTGAAGAGGACTGGGGTTTTTGATTTAAGCGCTAATTATCCACATGTTCATTAATATCAAAGAAGCAATGGACCTTTGTGATGCACTTCCATTTTCACCTCTGATGAGTAACAAACAAAGTAAAGCAAAAGGAAAGTGCAAAATGTAAAAGTGCATTGGTCACGTGAAAGTGCACCATGACATCTAATGGGGTCAAGGGCCTCAATGCATTTTTTTTTTTAAATAAAAATCTTTGTAAACTTATTAAACCATGGCCCAAATAAATTTTAGAATTTCCTTCTATGACATCACCACAGGGATACCGTACTTCCATCTCTGAACATGTATATTTCTGTACCCATTAAAATCTACGGAGGCACTTCAGGCTTTCCCTGTGCTGATGTCACAGATGTTAGTTTATATTTTGTCCTCAGTGACTGCCTCACAGGTTTAGAGTTATTTTTAGGCTTTTTCCTCCACAACTTATGACCACAAACGTTTGCCAATGGTGGAGAAAATGCAACTTGGCACTTTCTGTACCACATACTGTGGTGGAAAGATAAGGAAAATAACACTACCAATACACTTGTAAAGACCTTCAAAACAGGCAGTTCGGGATGTTTTCTAACTGATCACCACATTTTGTAGAACACAGCAAGTAAGAAATGGAGATAGTGAGAAATGTGTTGCATTACAGCAGTGTAGAAAATGACTGGTAGTTTGTGTAATGTTATTCATAATGCCTGTATCAAAAGATCCAGTGGTCGCAAGAGATCATCTTATCAAATCTGGAGAATTCTAAAACAGCCATACATAACGGTGGGTAAGGAGGATGGCAAAACTAGTAGCCTGGTAAAGTTTTGTGTTCTGAGTGGTCCCAAAGCCAGAGGCATCAATCCTATTTCGGCAGCCAGAACAGCCGTATCTAACTCCATTCCACCAACACAAATGCAAACCACACACAAACCACACGCGGACAAGCCACACACACGCGGACAAGCCACACACACGCGGACAAGCCACACACACGCGGACAAACCACACACACGCGGACAAACCACACACACGCGGACAAACCACACACACGCGGACAAACCACACACACGTGGACAAACCACACACACGTGGACAAACCACACACACACGGACAAACCACACACACACGGACAAACCACACACACGTCTTTCAGAGAAGGTTAGTCCTATTCTTTGACATGCACTTGTATCTTGGCTCCCTTGAAATCTTGTTGAATTGCTTCCCTGTAGTAATTTATTTCCCTTTTTCTCTATAGAGAAATATATCTTACAGCTACACTTCAACTCATTTTCATTTCTAATGACAGAATGGAACTACTCGTGTATGCATTACCTATGGCCATTTTTTTTAACCAAACTAGGAAACTCTGTAGCCACTCACAGTTTTTTTCTTAATATAATGCTCACTTGGGTAAAGTGAAAACTAAAAAGATACAATAGCTTATTCTGGATATGCCAGCTTAATATTCAAAGAGCTATGATCACCTTGACAAACATAAGGTTATTCATGTTCAACAATTCTATTTAACAGAACTTGCCTCAGCAGTGAAACCTGAGAGGTGACTACTATATACTATAGTCAGAAAACCTAAATGCACCAAATTATGGAAGGCAACAATCTAACTACACTTCTTTATAGCAAATTGTTAAGTCATTTGTAAGTGGTTGACACCTGCAGTAAAGTAAATTGCAAAGGATGTGGATGAAGTTATTAATGATAATAAAATAGCCTAATTTTCTCTAAAACTTTTTATGGTAATATGTAGGTTCTCTGTTGAGCTATATCCTTCCAGATGCACTTGTGTCCAATGGCTGCTCAACAGTAACTATGGAATATGTTAATAAAAAGCTTGTTCAAAGCAAAGAGGATTCAGCTATTGATCCAGATACGTTATACTTACTCTGTCACCAAGAACCCATCCATCAACCCCTTTTCCCATTTTGCACATGGGGTCGGGGTGTCACCTTCACAGTGACAATCATCTTGAGCCAAGGTTTGCACCACCGGGTGGCTAGCCCTGCCACAGTAGTTCATTCGCACCACTCACTTGTGCACACACTTTCATCTATGGCCAATTCAGAATGTCCAATTCACCTACCGCATGTCTCTGGAATGTGTAAGGAAACCAGAGCACCTTGAAGAAACCCACGTGGCCACAGGGAGGAGATGCAGACTCCACACAGAAGGCACCCCAGCCAAAAATCAAACCGGATAACCTCTTGGTGTGAGGTGACAACGCTAACCGCTGCAACACCACGGCCACCATCTGTCACCAAGAACAAGGAAGTGATATTTTCCTGTTTAACCGATTCTTGTAAGCACTCCACTCACAGGTTTTATAGTGAAACTATGAAGACAGCTCTCACTGCTCCATCTTTAATAATGGTGATCAGGGCATCTAACTACAGACTTCTCAGTTTAACAACTCTACGAAAATGTCTAAATGTACCATACTAAGATTACTTGAGCAAACCTTGTACTAACAGTGTACTCAAGCCAGTATAGTCTTATACCTGACCAAGTGTGCCTTGTCAACTTTGCCTTACCAACTCAATACCTTTTTACAGTAATAGTTACTTTAGCTAGTAAGTGTTAATAGTTCTAGATTTAGCTAAGACATCTGATTCAGTGTCACAAATTCAAATGCTGCAGACCATCAAACCCAAAAGTTTAATTCCCACATGATTAACTGGATAAGTAAGCACATTAGTAACCATTATGCCACTGTTACCATTATGCCACTGTTAGAATAGAGGATGTTGTATCTACACAGTCAGATTTCTAAGAGGTGCATTAACAATCAGTTTTGTGTTTATTTACTTAGTTTTGGCGTCCTCTATTCCTAGCATGCAAGATACATGGTTCAAAAAAATCTGCTGATGCTCTAAGGTGGCAGGTATAAAATCTTACAGAAGGATACTGATCTTCTGTATCCTTCCTCCGTGTGTTGATCACCATGTACTGTTTAATGTTCAGTACTCAATACTGCACCCTGGTAACAAAATACATACATACATAAATTAAATAAATAAAGAAGTTATGTACTCACCATGACGTTCCATCTAAGTTGTTCTTCATTTGTCTTCAACCTGTGGATTCCCAGATCTGACTCTGCCTCATATCCAGCATCTGATCTGAGCTCAAAGCTCCTCCCTTACCCATAATGGCCCTGTCTCCTTCCTCCCTTCAGGTCTAGTTTGCTGGCCAACTAGCATCCACACCCGACCCAACACCTTATCACATACAAAACTTCTGTATAAGCAAAAATGGAAAAAAAAAGAGTAAGAGGTACGCAGGAGGTGACCACATCCACTACTCATCAGACTACCATACAGCCTGTGCAAGGCAGGGAGGAAGCGGATGAAGACAACTCAGATGGAACATTATGGTGAGTACATAAATTCTTTATCTAAACTCGTCTTCATTTGATCTTCAACCTGTGGGACAGAGTCCCCAGCTACTAAACACCTGGGAGGTCCTTATGGAGGGGCACGGTGGAGCCAAAGGATGCCCTATTCCTGGATATAATGTCCAACTTATAATGCGAACTGAAGGTATTAGATAAAGCCCAAGTGGCCGCACAGCGGATATCTTCTAACGAAACTCTGGACAAAAAGGCTGCTGAAGTAGCCACAGATCTGGTGGCATGTGCCTTCACATGACCTGGCGGGGGATAAAACCCTAGCAGAAAATGCCAGAATAATACAATGGGAAATCCAACAGGCAATGGTGACCTTAGATATTGGTTTCCTCAAAAAGGATTTAGAGTAGGAAATGAAGAGCTGGTCAGACTTATGAAAGGATTTAGTCCTGTGCAGGTAAAAACTTAACTGTCTTTGCACATCCAACAAGTGCAACTTATATTCTCCCTTGTTTTGAAAAATTGGGAAAAAGATTGGGAGATTAATCACCTAATAATATTGGACTCCGAAGCTACCTTAGGGAGGAAAAAAAGAAGTTATGTCTTACCATAACGTTCCATCTGTGTTGTAGATCTTTGTTCCTTCATTACTATTAGGACCTCGGTTCTGTCCTCTGAAACGATACGGCCGTTTCCAAGCTCGCACCAGCCAAAAACTCTCAGCTAAGACCTACCCATAATGCCCCTCTCCTAGTTACTCCACATCAAGTTTGCCCGCCCCCTATATAATAGACATAGTAAATAGAAAAAAAATAGTAGAAGGCTCTGTCTGAGCAAATATCCTAACCAGGAGTTCCTAAAGTCCACCAGGAGTCCAGGCAGGGGGAAGGAGGGGGGGGAGGGGAGTAATGAATGAACAAAGATCTACAACACAGATGGAACATTATGGTAAGACATAACTTCTTTATCTGATCTTGTAAATCTTTGTTCATTAATTACTATTAGGACCGAGTCCCCAGCTACTTGAGTCCTGGGTGGCCCTAAGGAAGGATTATTCCTGAGCACCATAGAACCAAAAGATTTTGGTCCTCTGGAGGCCAAATCCAACTTGTAATGAGAGATAAAGGTAGGAGGTCTTGCCCAAGTGGCTGCTGCGCAGATATCATACATAGAGGCTCTGGAATGAAATACTACAGAAGTAGCCATAGATCTGGTAAAATTAGCCTTTATTCTGGAAGGCATGGATAGCTTATTCTGTTGGTAGATAAAGGTAACAATGTTTCTAACATAGGAGGATAAAGTGGCTTTGGAAAAAGGTTTACCCAATCTGGGTCCTGCAAAGGTCAAAAGCAATTGATCTGTTTTCCTAAAAGATTTAGTCCTGTCCAAATAACAATGAATCTGCCGATGCACATCAAGGGTGTGCAAAAGGTACTCCCCTCTAGTAGAATGCAGAGGGAAGAAAACCGGCAGGTCGATAGATTGGTTAATGGAAAATCCAGAAATGACCTTGGGCAAGAAAGAAGGGTCAGTACGAAGGGACACCCTATCCGCGTGGAAAATCAAGTAAGGTCGCTTGACACTCAAGACCTGCAGCTCAGATACTCTTCTCGCTGAGGTAAGTGCTACTAGAAGGAAGGTTTTCCATGACAAAAATTTTAAATCACATGAATCAAAGGGCTCGAAAGGAGGACCTGTGAGAGATTGAAGTACCAAAGTCAGTCCAGGGGTTCTAAGGGAGGCTTGACCGGGGTTTTAACATGCAATGCTCCTTTCAAAAAAGTACTGCATAGGTGGTGTGGCAATCAAAGAATTATCAAGTCCATTATGAAAATTGGCGATAGCTGCTAATGTACAGTGATCGTCGATGCTGAGGCTTCTGCAAGTAAAAGAGTAGTCAGGTATTGTAGGATCTTTTGACTAGGCATAGAGAAAGGGTCCAAGTTCTGATCTTTGGTCCAAATAGAGAACCTAGTCCATTTACTAGAATAAATGTTCCTGGTGGAAGGTTTGTGTGAAGCCAGAAGAATTTCACGAACAGGAGATGGGATGTCAGGCAGCCTGGCAATCATTGGAAGTGGAAGAACCAAGCTGTGAGCTTCAGACTGTGGAGATTCGGTTGAATCAGTCCCGGAGGATGAGATAACAGGTCTTGGGAATGATCCAGGATCCACAGGCTGTGAACCAGATGGGGCCAGTAGTCGGGCAATGAGGATCACTTTGCTACTCAACCTCTGAGCTTTCTGGAGAAATTTTGGAATGGGGGGGGGAAGGCATACAGAAGACCCGGGGGCCAATCATGCATTTGAGCATCCCTCGGTGATTCCTCCTGAGGGGGAATCAGAGCAAAGTAGTTTCTGCATTTGTAGTTTAGGGGGGAAGCAAACAGATCGCAGCAAGGCTTGCCCCAGCATTGGAAGATCTGATCCGCTGTTATAGGGTTGAGGGACCACTCGTGAGGCATCAGGATGTTCCTGCTCAGATTGTCTGCAATAAGGTTGGAACGCCCGGGAATGTGCATTGCTATAAGAAAGCATTTGGAAGCTATCGATATACCAGACAACTGACATGTTGTCTGACTGAATTGCAATGGTCCCAGACGGTAGGATGCATGGAACGCTTGCAACGCTAAGAGAACGGTCCTCAGCTCCAGGTCATTTATGTGCAAACTAGCCTCCATGGAGGACCAGGTGCCTTGGACTGTCTTTCCCTGGAAATGCCCCCCCCCACCCTAACAGGGAAGTATCCGTGGTCACCGTGGCCGTGGGCTGGGGAAGACAGAACGGTCGACACCAAAGATTTGTTTCTGGCTTCATCCACCATAGCATTTCTTCCTTGCAACGGTTTCTAACACGTATCATGTGGTCGAGTGGGTGAGTTAGAAATGATCATTGTGCGGAAAGGAGCCACTGCAGGATTCTCATGTGCAGTCTCGCCAGTGGTACTAACGTAATGGCAGCTGCCATGGAGCCTAAGAGTTGCAGTACAAAATGTGCTGGTACATAGGTCAGAGGAAGAAGGTCTTTGATTTGGTGTCTTATTTTCGAAAGCCTGTGAGGGGGTGGAGAGAAGCTTGACAGGATGTTGTGTCGAAGACTGCTCCACTAAATTACAGTGTCTTCATTGGGGACATTTGATATTTGTCCTTGTTGATTGTAATTCCCAAGCAGAGAGCGAGACTTTGAGTGTAAGAGGCTGCGGACTAGGAGATTCCTGGTCGGAGCGGTAAGGAGCTAATCAACTAGATAGGGAAAACACATGGAATCCTTGTAGACGAAGATGAGCTACCACAACTGCCATACATTTGGTGAACATTCGGGGGGGGGGGGGGGGGGGCTGTCAAGAGACCAAATGGCAGTGCCCTGAACTGGTAGTGACTGGCTTTCAGATGGAAACGGAGAAAACTCCGGGAGTGGTGATCCATCTTTATGCGGTAGTACATGTCCTGGAGGTCTATAGAGCACATCCAGTTGTCCCTCCCTAGGAAGGGAAGAAAGTACAGTTTTGTACCTACCATAAATGTAGATGTTCGAGGATCCACATTGCTGCAGTCCTAACCATTGGGGTAGTCCGCTGTCCAGTCGGCCCGAATACCAAAGTATATGGCTGACGTCGGTCAAGGCGCATTAGACTGATGTCAGGACGTCAGGGTACTAATGCGCATGACCGACGTCATATCCTCAGTCTTTTCTTGCCCCAGATGTCAGAAGACCCTAAAAAGACAAAGCCCAAACCAAAAAACCAAAAAAAAAATCCTGCACCAAACATATATACAATATATACAAATGTACAAGAGTATATCCTAACCCACACCACCACCCTTAAACACAGAGGGGAAGGAGGGAGGGTAAATTGGACTGCAGCAATGTGGATCCTCGAACATCTACATTTATGGCAGGTACAAAACTGTACTATGTTCTTCATTCCACATTGCTGCAGTCCTAACCATTGGGTAGAATCCCAAAGCAGAGTTAAGGGAGGCTGGCAAATCATAAGGAAGCAGGAGCTGTCAACATGCCTTGCAAAATAGCTGTGGCAAAACCAGCCCTAGATTTAGAGTAGAGAGGAAGATGGTAATGCTTAGAGAAAGTATGCACTGAACTCCAAGTAGCTGCCTCCAAAATATCCTTAGTTGCCACCCCTTAGAAATGCTGTTGAAGTGGCAGTAGCCCTAGTGGAATGAGGCCTAATCCCAGCTGGAATCTCCTTGCCATGATGGGAATAACAAAATGAAATGCAAAACCCAATCCACTTAGAAATAGTTTGCTTAGACACAGGCTTGCCCTGAGAACTCGAAGCAAAAGAAACAAACAACTGCTGAGACTGCCTGAAATCCTTAGTCCTGCTTAAATAATAACGCAACTGCCTATGTACATCTAAAGTGTGCAAAATCTTTTCCCCTTATTTTGGGGATCTGCATAGAAAGTAGGCAAATGAATAGCTTGGTTTAAAGCCACACTAGAAACCACCTTAGGCATAAAGGAAGGATTAGTACGTAATGATACCCTATCCTTATGGAAAATCAAAAAAGGCTCTACTGCCATAAGGGCCTGCAACTCAGAAACCCTTCTTGCAGAAGTAATAGCCAACAAAAAAGCAGTCTTCCATGACAAGTATTTCAATTCAGCAGTAGCCGCAGGCTCAAAAGGTTGTAGAGTAAGTTTTTCCAACACAAAATTGAGATCCCAAGCAGGAGTAGGAGCTCTACGTGGGGGTCTTATATTCTTTGCCCCTCTAAGAAACTGCTTGAACAAAGGATGCGAAAACAATGGTGGGTCACAATCATAGTGAGCTGAAATTGCTGCAGCATGAATCTTAATGGAAGAGAAGGACAAACCTTTGTCCAATAACTCAGTAAGATATTGAAGAGCCACACTCAAATTAGGCTCAGAAATCTCCAAATTCTTTGCTGCACTCCAAAATAAAAATCTCTTCCATTTCTCTGCGTACACTTTCCTTGTACTAGGTCTTCTGGCTTCCATAATCACATTTAAAACTTGTTGAGGAAGTTGAGACCTGCTGTGTTTCAGAACAGAATATGCCAGGCTGTTAGATGAAGAGAGTGAAGCTTGACATTGAGCAGGCGACCGTCCTTCTGAGATAACAGATGTGGAATCAAAGGCAAAGGCCATGGAGGCTTCCTTACCAGACTCCTTAGTAGTGGGTACCAGTGTTGCCGAGGCCAATCTGGAGCTATTAAAATCATCCTTGGCTTGTCTTGTCTGACCTTTAGGAGCACCTTTGGAAGAAGAGGCAGAGGTGGAAAGGCATACACATGAAGATTTTTCCAACTGAAAGAAAGAGCATCCACTTTCCAAGCTGTGTGATGAAACCCCTTTGTGCAAAACTTTGGCAGCTGGTGGTTTAGTGGAGAAGCGAACAGATCTATGTCTGGAGTTCCCCATGACACTGTCAATTTCTGAAATACATGAAGATCCAGTTTCCACTCGTGGGGATCCATGATTTGTCTGCTTAACACATCTGCTAAGGAGTTCTGTGCTCCCGGCAGAAACCTTGCCTGAAGAGTTAGTTGCAAGCTGAGCGCAGTTTCCCATAAAATCATTGCTTGCCTGCATAGAGGATAAGAATGTGTCCCCCCTTGTTTGTTGATGTACCACATGACAGTTGTGTTGTCTGTCAGAATCAACACCTGCCCTGGAAGAAGTAACTCCTTGAAAGCCATTAATGCAAACTGGACTGCTAACATCTCCTTCATGTTGATATGTAGATGCTGAAGTCTGGCAGGCCACTTGTCTTGTATCCACTTTCCATTTAGATGAGCTCCCCAAGCAATGTCAGAGGCATCTGTCGTTAAAATCTGACTCGCCTCTGGCCGGGTCACAGAGAGTCCCTTGTTTAGGTGACATTCCTGAGCCCACCACAAAAATTCTTTTTGAATGCAAGGTATTATTTGAATGACAGTGTCCAAATCCTGGCAGTGCTGTGTCCATACATTTTGAGATACCATTGTAGCTTCCTCATATGCAGTTTGGCATTGGGAAGCACCAGAATACAAGATGCCATGAACCCTAAGGCTTGAAGGACTGTCCTTGCAGTCAGCCCGGACTGAAGAGATAATTGATGGAAGTAACTGGAAAGATTCTTTTGTTTGTCCGGGGTTAAAAAGGCCATCTGGGCTGCTGTATTCAGTCTCACACCCAGAAAGCACATGTCTTGAGAGGGTACTAGACTGGACTTTATTTCGCTCACAGAATACCCTAGGCATCTTAGCACTGCTATGACATATTCCAAATGCTGTAGAAGGTCTTCCTTTTCTTGAGCCAGAATCAGGCAGTCGTCCAAATAAGGATAGATTTGAATTCCTTTTAGCCTGAAGTAAGCTATCACTGGAGCCAGAACCTTTGTGAATACTCTGGGCAGTAGATAAGCCAAAGGGCAATGCAGAGAACTGATAATGAGAATTTCCAGCTCGAAAACGCAGATACTTTCTGCAACTTAGTCTTATAGGCACATGAAGGTAAGCTTCCTTGAGATCTAAAGTTACCATCCAGTGATCTTTGCCCAGCAGAGGTAAAAGCTGTTGTAACGTCAACATTTTGAACTTGGGAATGTCCAGATAAGTGTTGAGGATAGATAAATCCAAAATTGGTCTCCACGTGTTCCCCTTCTTTGGTACTAGGAACAGGCGAGAATAAAATCCTAGGCCCCTTTCTGGTACAGGGACTGGCTGAATGGCCCCTATTTGGAGTAACAGAGAAATTTGCTTGTGAGCCTCTTTCCTTTGTGGAGGAGGAACGTCTGGCATGCCTTTGAAAGGGGCAAGGTATGGAAATAAAACCTGTAACCGTGGTGAATGATATCCAAAACCCATCTGTCTTGAGTAATTAAATCCCAATTTTCTTTGAAAAGAGACAGTCTTCCTCCCAAAGGAGCTGCCAGACGAGAATGTACTGGCAGCTGAAAAGGCAGGTCATTGGGTCTGTTTACGAAAGGACTGACCCCTGCCCTCACCAGAAGTCTGAGCAGGAGAACTCCCTGTTCTAGGCCTAAAAGAACCTTGAGCTCTGCCCCTACCACGCCTAGACCTACCCCTAGACTGGGAATCATAAGCAGGATATGTCCATCCCTTAGTAGGCCAATTTCTGCTAAACTTTGGAGGCTGCACCTGCAAAAATCTTTAACAGTCTGCATAGATTTAGCCTTGTCCTCCATTTTCTTTAAAACTGCTTCCACAGGCGAACCAAACAAAACATCAGACTGTAAAGGAGCATCCAAAATCCTTGTCTTAACATGCTCAGCTAAATTCTGATCCCTCAACCAAGCGTGCCTCGAAGAACAGAACCAGTGGCAGCCACCCTCGAGGAGGCCTGCACAGCATCAAAACCACACTGCAAAGAATGCTTACCCACTTGTTCAGACACATGAACTAAATCCAGCAACTCTTTACACTCAATACCTTCCGCCAGAGCATCCACCTTAGATTTCAATTGTGAAAGGAGATAATTTTGATATTTTAGCATGTGAAACTGACAATTCAACGCCTCATGGCTAAAGTGGAAGAAGTATACACTTTCTTTCCCCATCTATCCAAAGCCCTTGCCTCTTTATCAGAGGGAACAGGATTTTTAACAACCGAGGCCTTAACACCCTTAGGCCCCTGAGAAACAATTTCTGGGTCTGCCCTAGGACTCTTAAAAGATACTTATGAGCTTCAGGCACCCTATAGTACCTATCAGGTTTAACAGGGGCAGGAGGCAAAGAATCAGGGTTCAGGGAAGCCTCTGCAAAAACATCTTCCACCACATTCAACACAGGAGGTATAGCTAAGGGCCTATGCTGGGGTAAAACAAGAATTCCCTAAGCCTCTTCCTGGAATCAGAGAAATCTTGGCCTTCCCATTTAAAATGCTCCCTCATGGAATGCAGAGTCTCTGAAAATGAAAAATCCTCAGGAGGAGAAGCTGAAGGAGTGGAATCATCCACATCAGAATCAGAATAATGAGGATACTCCTGCAAGTGTTCAGTCAAGACTCAGAAGCCTCTGAACACTGTTCAAAACTCTCAAACTCAGGCTCCACCCTAGGCCTCTTATCAGGAGGAGGCATAGAACCTCTAATCATAGTAATCAAATCCTCTGCCATTTTAAGCATATGTTTCCTAGGTACAGAACCTGAAGTGCTAGGAGAAGCCCCACTGAAGCTAAACTTGGCCTACCTCTCAAAGAAGTCTTGGAAACAGAAGGAGAGGCTCTAACTACCTTAGGAAGAGAGGGAAGAACAGTTACCTGAGAAGCCCCCTCAGCCTGGCCTACCTCCTGAGAGGGCACATCCTGTAACAGTAAAGTCTCTGCCTGAGACTCCCCAGAAACTCCTGGCAAAACTTCTGGCTCCACTGAGCCTTCTAAAGAACCGACGTCCGGGACTGCCGGTTCTTCAACCCTAGGCTTTGCTGCTTTGTCCTTGCGCTTTTTGGACGAAGCGGGCGTCGGAGCATCCGACGGCATTTTATAATTACAACGCTTCCCAAACACTAACCTGGCACAGTCTAACCTTCTCTTAATAGTGCGTTTGTTAAATCTAGCACAAGAGCGCATCCAACAACGCCGTGCTCAGGCCCTAAACAAGGTATACACAAAGTATGGTAATCCCTATGAGGTATCTGTTTCCCACAAGAAATACAGTTATTCACTTTTTCTGACATCCGGTTAAATACTGAGGCAAGAAAAAACAAAATGTTCCCAACGGGTACTTAGCCAACTTTGATTCGGTCTGAAACTCCGACTTCAGAAAATTTCAGAACGCCAACCTGCACTCGCAAAACTGCTTCTGCATCGGACCATGCGGCAAAAAAGACTGGGGATATGACGTCGGTCATGCGCATTAGTACCCTGACGTCCTGACATCAGTCTAATGCGCCTTGACCGACGTCAGCCATATACTTTGGTATTCGGGCCGACTGGACAGCGGACTACCCCAATGGTTAGGACTGCAGCAATGTGGAATGAAGAACATCTGACTGCATCGTGACAATCCGGAATTTTTGAGGTTTGATAAATTTGTTCAATAGGCTGAGATCCAGGATTGGTCTCCAGTCCCCTGTCTTTTTGGACACTAAAAAGAACCTTGAGTAAAACCCGGATCCTGTCTGGTCTGGTGGGACTGGTAGTATGACTCTTTTTCTTAGCAGCTTTTCTATTTCTAAGGCTGCTAATTATCTCTGATTGGGTGGTACATCGGGGATTCGTTTGATGGGTCTGGGAATTAAATCAAATGGTATTTGGTAGCCTCTGGATATTATTCTCTGTACCCAAACATTGGTAGTAATAAGATGCCAGGCTGCTAGGTGTAAAGAAAAATGACCCCCGACTCCTTCCAGAGGAAAGCAATCTGGCCACTGCTCAGGAGCGCTGGCAGGGTCTGCCGGAGAAAGAATCTTAAGCGCCCTGGTTACGCGGAGCCCCTCTACCCCAAAAGGGGAGTCTTCCGTATGAGTTGCCCCCTCTGCCCTGGGAGGGGGGTTGTTCACCACGAGTGTCACAAAAAGATACTTGGGATTTCTTGAACCACATTTTTCCTCCCTTCTGGTTCCTGGAGTAGGACCTCTGGGGGTTGGAAAAGCGTATGCCCACAGCAGACAAGGTCTTTCCATCTTTCTCACTTCGTGTAAGGGTCTCTTGTACTGTGGGACCAAAAAGTACAGATTTGTCGACAAGTGCATTGGCGAAGGATGATTTAAAGGGGTCTGCGAAGTCACACAATCGCATCCAAGCATTACGTTTCATGACAATGCCTGATGTGGCAGCTCAAGCTGCTCCCTCGGTGGTGTGAGATATCAAATGCATCAAGGAGTTCAAGATGGATTCAAGGGTAGCTAGCTGTGAGGCGACAGTATCACGCACCTCATCAGGCAGTACCCCCACCAAAGAGGAAGACATTTCAGAAATTAGGTCTCTTTGGAGGCGAGTTAAGTGTGCCAGATAGTTCAGCAACCGAATGGCGAAATTGTCAATGGTCTGGGACTCCCTGCTTGGAGGATGGACAGTGGAACTATCTTGTGCCAGTTCCCTCTTGGTGGCCGCCGCCACGACCATAGAATCAACCGTCAACTACTTGGACCAGTGGGGCTGGTCTTCAGGTGTAGATAAAATTTTGTCTGGCCTCTGGGGGACAGGTTCTACGTTGTCTGGGGCCTTCCAGGCACGCTGCACAATGAGTTTATCAAGATCATTTGCCAGTGGGGTCACCCAGGAGTAGATGGCTGGGCACAGAAGGCCTGCAAGAACACCGATTCCTCAGAAGAAGGGTTAGATGACTTCCAGTCTCCCTGCTGCTTGAGAATTTCGAGAATGTCTCCGAATGAGATGTCGTCTGGAGGAAACCATGGGGACCCTTCCCCCTCATCACAATCAGTTTCTTCATTGATATTCCTCCGGGGAAACAAGGTGCTTCCTCTTGCACAGTTTCTTCCGGGGTGGCTCCCAATGGGATCTTCTGAGGAGGACTCCAGAGAAGGGCTTTCCTTCAAAAGGGGTTCTTGCGACTCCCGTGCCCAGAGTCCCGAAATAGAGGGTTGATAGAGATGCATGCTGGGGGGGGGGGGGGTTCTGATACTGATGTCATTGGTGTTGACTGCGAGCCTTCGGAGTGAAGGGCCCTCTCCATCACCTGGACAACAGGCCCGCCCGAGGAGGGATGAGAGCCTGGAACCGTGAAGGACTCCCTCGGAACTAAGGTCACACCCCACCCTGAGGAGCCCACCTCCAGGTGAGGAGCTCCGAGAGGACTGGAAGCCGGAGCCATGGACATAGCACCAGCGAGAAAATAGGCACCGGGCTAGGTACCAAGGTATGGACGGTCCAAGCACTGCTCCGAGAGAGCAAGGGTGGTCGATGCTGACAGGGAAAAACTGTTGTCGGAGCAGAGACAGTATGCACCGGAGTGGACATTGGTACTGGGATCTAGGTAGAGGCTGGAGGAGGATAAACAGGGGAAGATGGAGTAAAAGATTCCGAGCCAAGAGGGACGGAAGGTCTAGCTGGAATGGGCAATCCCCTAGCTGCCAGAAGCTGGTCCACAACCTGCACTAGATCTAATTCAGAAAAACTCCTAGTGGATCTAAATGAGGTTGCTGAAGAAGAATCAGGTCTTTCTAGAAAGGGGCTAAACCTCTGCCTCAAAAAAGGGTCGTAAGTTGGAGAGTATCTTGTCCTTGGCAGATATTCGAGTTTTGGAGCCGAACAAACTGTAGGCACCGTGGCCGGGGATGGTGCCATAGCAGGTACAGTCATCGGAGCCAATGTCGGATCCAAGGACAGCACTGAAGTCAGTGGTGCCGAGGCTGGAACCAAAATAGGAGTGAATATCATAGATAGCACCGAGGGAGAAGATACAGAGCCTGGTGCCGAAGAGGTCTGCGCTGAGGGCACTGGCGAAGCAGAGAGCAGACTCGGTTCCATAACTGATGGAGATGCAGGAACAGAGGGACTCTTTTTCCTTATGTTTTTTGGTCTTTGGAGGTGGTGAGACCTCCAACCCAGACAGAGCCGAAAATGGTGTCTTGATTAAACCTTTTAAAATAAGTTTATTTTTACGGTCTTCTAGTGTACGATTACTAAAACTAGCACAAATTTCAGTCAGCTTTAATATGATCCATGCCCAAATAGTAGACACGAGCATGTGTAACAGAGTTAGGCATCTTACACCCACACTTGTTACACTGTTTAAACCCCCAACTTAGCTTTGTCTGACATAGTAAGGCAACAAGGCTATCCTGTAGAAAAAACAAAATAAGGGAGAGAAAAGGTAAGACAATACCAATGATGGTATTTAAAAAAATACCACAAGTGGTAAGGAAGGGCCTGTCAAAGGCAGGAGAGAGGGACAGTACCAATACTAGTACAAATGAAATTACCAAGGTAAAGGGTAGGGAATAGAAGTTTTTGGCTGGAGCAAGCTTGGAAACGGCCGTATTGGTTCTGAGGACGGAACCGAGGTTAGTACGCAAGGCTACCCTAACCTTATGAAAAATCATATAAGGGGGCTTGACCGACAACGCCTGAAGCTCCGAAACCCTCTTGGCAGAAGTAATGGCAACAAAAAAGGCTGTTTTCCAGGACAGAAATTGCAGCTCCACAGAGGCTGCATGCTCAAATGAGGATGAAACTACAGCTCGCAAAACGAATGTAGGATCCCACGGTGGCGAAACTAGAGCTTGTAGAACTAACATAGGATCCCACGGTGGCGTTGGGTCCTTCACCGGGGGCCAAAGAAGAAAGGTGATTTTTGGGAAGGCTTTGCAAAGCTTAGAGGATGCTAGATAAGGCTATATTAATCACCTACATGAAAATTAGAAATCATTGCAAGTTGAACCTTGACATAGAGGAACTAGCACCCTACTGAAAGATCCCTGCCAAAAATTCCAAAATAGTGGAAAATGGGGCAGTGAAAGGATCTAGGGCATGCTGCAAGGCCCAGATCAAAAAACACTTCATTTGCTGGAGTACACCTTTTTGGTGAGCCGCCACCAGGATCCTTTTGACAGGCAAAGTTAAGTCGGGAGTCCTGACCATCATGGGAACTGGAGGAGGCAAGCAGGTGAGCTTCAGACTGCCCGGGTCTGGATGGGAAATAAGATCCGGAACCGGATCCAACGTCCATGGTGGAGCCACCAGATGAGATCACAGAGAAGGGAACCAGACCGGACGAGGCCAGAATGGGGCAATGAGTATAACCAATCTACCCAGCCTGCAAGCTTTCTGACGGAATTTTGAAATCAAGGGAAGAGGAGGATAAGCATACAGAAGACCAGGGGGCCAAGCATGAATCAGAGCATCTCTGGGGGGCTTCCTCTGGTGGAGGGTTCACAGCAAAGAACTCACTGCATTTCATGTTGGGAGGAGAGGCGAAGAGATTGCAGCAAGGCTGAACCCACTTGAGAAAGATCTGTTTTGCTACTGAAGGATTCAGAGACCTCTCGTAAGGCATCAGAAGAGACCTGCTGAGGCTGTTCACTAGAATGCTGGATCTCCCTGGAACCTGCATTGCCAACAGAAAACGGCCGGTGGAGATCGCCCACTCCCACACTCTCATGGCTTTGTGCCATAGAGGGTAAGACCTGGTACACCCCTGTTTTAGATGTACCAGACCACAAACATATTGTCCATCTGGATAGCAATCATCCCGGGGGAAGATGGGCATGGAGAACCTGCAATGGTAGAAGCGCCACCCTCATCTCCAACACGTTGATATGCAATCTGGTCTCATAGGGGGAAACACGTGCCTTGGACTGTCCTTCCTGAGCAGTGCCCCCCCCCACAACCTAGCAGGAAGGCATCCATGGTCACTGTGTCAGAGGAGGAAGGTGAAAGAAAAAAGCGACCCCGAAGAAGATCTGGAGAATGAATCCACCACAGAAGAGAGTCCTTGCACACCCGAGGAGACTAACAGGATGCGACAAAGGGAGATCTAACATGAACCACTGGACCGTGAGGGTCCATTGAAGAACCGGCATGTGAAAATGTGTCATGGGCAAGAGACTGATTGTGGCCGCCATGGACCCCAGAGCCCTTAATACCATTTCCGGTGTTGGCGACTGAGCTTGAAGAATGCAAAGGACATGCAGCTTCAAAAGACTGAATCCTCTCCGAGGTACGAATGGCTTTGGCTTGAATCGTGTTCAATCGAGCCCCAATGAAATCTAACACTTGAATCAGGGCCAGTGACGACTTGTTGAGATTGATGGTAATGCCCAGCCGCTGGGCTAAAAGAAGAAAGGGATCCCTCTCTTGACTGAGCTAATGCCTGGAAGGGGCAGCGAGGAGCCAATTGTCCAGGTAGGGGAAGACCTGTATGCCCTGGAGTCTCAGGTGAGCCGCTACCACTACCATCACTTTGGTGAACACCCTGGAGGCTGTGGTGAGACCATAAGGGAGCGCTCTGAACTGATGACTGTCCCCCCAGTCGGAAGCAGAGGAACTTCCGAGAGCGCCTGTCCATTTTGATAGGGTAGTACGCATCCTGAAGGTTGATCAAGCACATCCTAGTGTTCTCCTACAGGAAGGGCAGGATAGATAGAAGGGTGGCCCATCATCTTGGCCACTGACAGGTTCAAGGTGGAGAGATCCATCAAGTCCCCCATCCTCTTTGGCACCAAAAAGAACCTGGAATAAATTCCTAACCTGGATTGGTTCACGAGGGAAGGTAAAAAAAAACAGAAAAGGGGGAAAGTATATTAGAAAAATAGAGCTAAAAGGAATAAGGTCACTTACCCAATAAATTTAGCAGACAGCACAGATCGCGATGCGGACATGTAGTGCGGAAAACAAGATTTGAAGGGAGGAAGGAGACATGGGCATTATGGGTAGGGGAGGAGCTTTGAGCTCGGATCAACTGCTGGATATGCAGCAGAGTCGGATCCGCGCCGGATCCGGGAACCCACAGGTTAAAGATCAAATGAAGACAACAACTTCAGATCAAATTAAACTGCAATTCAATTAACTACCACTTCAGGCCAAAAGCAGAGTATTACAACTATCTCCATGTTACTGTCAATTAGAAATTATACAATAAAAGCATATTAGCATTCAAAAAATGTGCGCTATGGACAAACAAATCAATGGGCCAGCTGCAATGAATGCTCCCTACAGGAAAAATGTCCATTAGCTGTCTCTCTCCACACCACTAGCAAAGAATTGAAAAAGAAAAACTCCCTTGCTAGCTCATTGCAGTACAACTCTAAATAATTTAAAAGAAAAACACTTACCTCATGATTTTGATGCCAGGAATGTCCATACTACCAGTCCCATGACACACCTTGCAACCCCCTACCTCCAAAAATGGACATATTTCATTTATTGACTTCATTCCTTAATGCTATGCCAGAAAATCACAACGTTTATGAAGAAGAGAGCAAAAATGAGGCAAACCTCTTCACAGTCTGTGAAAATGTAAGAAGTGTGCTACACACACCACATAGCTTTGCCACAGAAGATACCACAGCAGACTCGTATAAAAGGCAAAGACAACAATCTACTGTGCCGCCATAGCACATGCACAATACACATCCTGGATGCCCAGGGTTACCGGAAGTTGGAAGACAAGCACTAAAGTCCTTTTATACAGTGGCATTATTTATAAATGACAAGGCTTTTCTCCTTGTTAATGTCATTGTATAATGGCAATAATCACTCCCACATGTTGGTAATGCAGGATTTATCCAAGGTTGACGTTAACCAAGCCAACCGTGGGTAAATCCTGTATTATCCATACAAAATTGTGGATTATTGTTAATTACATTTTAGTACCAGTGCACAAAAGCCATTATATGGAAATGTCACTACATAATGAAAACCAGAGAAAACAGGGAGACTTCAAGAATAAAGGAGTTATTGCTAACAGACTGAAATGGCAGTTCGGCTTGGTTTTGCAAACACCATCTATAAAATAGTTGCTGCAGAATAGAGAGATTCCCAGATAACCTCTTCTGAGGTTTCTTTGAATATGAAAGCAATGCACTTACCATAGTAAAATATCTGTATTGTCTGCATCCGTCCTTCCTTAGTGGTCAGGTTCCTCTAGCTCCGATCTCAGTCAGACAAGGTGCATGGTTCTTGCCTTTAATCAGATTACTTCTCTTTCCCCAATCCATCCATCATTAGAGTTCCACCCTCTACCTCAGAGGTGGAGAATTTCTCTCATCAGGACTGTCAGAAGTAAACTCTGTGATTTACAGAACCATAGCTTCTTCCCTTCCTTTTGGTTTCTGAGGAAGGTTCACTGCAGGGTAGAAAAGCAGATACCTATGGTAAGCAGGGGTTTACCATCTTGTTCAGTCCTGGATAGAGTTTCCTTAACTTTTGGAATGAGGAGTGTCAATCCATCATAGGGGCTTTGGTTATGCCAGGGATTTAAGGGTAGCCAACTGTAGGTCGACAGACTCCCTCTTCTCTGTAGAAAGGGACCCCCAAGACAGATTTGGAAAGCTATTTAGTTAACTCCCTCTGGAAGCTCATAACATGTGCTAGATAATTCAGTGCCCTTACAGTGAAGGTCACTGGCACACACACACTCATTTCCCAAACCTGTCTAGCACCAGACTCCCTGTTAGGGAGAAAGACAGTGGAACTCTCTTCAGCAGGTTCCAACTTGGTGGCAGCTGCTATCACCATGGTGGCACAGCAAGACCACTGCTCCAATAAGAACGGTCTTCTACAGAACCAGGAATTTGTGAGGTTTATGTAGGGATGGCTTGGCCATGTCAGGTTCCTTCCATGTCTGCTTTGAGATTAAATCTACATCTCATCTGTGGGAGGAACCACTCAAGTAGCAGACTGCATTGCTCAAGGCTTTGCAGGCTGGCCTGGCACTTTTTGAGATGCAGCTTCTTAGAATTACCACCTTTCTGTCAGAGTACTAGTATTTCACCAAATAAGACATCCTCAAGGGGGGATCTGGGGGGGCCCCCTCCCCCTCACTGAAATTAGTATCTGCAGCTAGGGACTTCTTTGGGGAGTTATTGTGCTGCCTCCTGCATTTATGTTTTCGACAACCTTCCCCAATGGGATACTCTAGGGAGGACTTGGAAGCTGACTGGGACGATGTGAGCAACTCAAGACTTTTAGAGACTGGCTGTCCCAATAGGATAGAAACAACAGGATCAGAACCTATGGAGTGTGTGCGTGCATGCGTCTGTGTGCGTGTGCGTGTGTGTGTGTGTGTGTGTGTGTGTGTGTGTGCGGTGGATCAAAGCCTGAGACGGAAGTCTGCTCCCTAGAGTGAGAGAGCACTCTCTCAAAAATCTATGAGGCAGAACTCTAGACAGATTCAGAAATCCTTTCTGTAGGAGTCTTGGCACCAAACAAGAACTGGTCTTGAAATCCTGCTCAGCTCTGAAGCTGATGTCAAAGTAAAGCTGCCCAGCGCCGATCTCCCAAGGGAAAGGGATGGCTCCGAGAGCCTCTGAACAGAGTCTGGCCCTGCAGGTCCAACACCAGCACCTCGGCTCCAAGACCAGTTTGGCTTGGAGCCACTCAGTGCAGGCCAGAAAACCAGGTCTTCAAATCAGAAGTAGATGTCACCAGGGAATGCCTGGATGAAGCAGCCCAGAGTTGGATGGATGGGTCAGGGAAGGATAAATAATCTGATGAGGTAATGGGACCATGCCTCCAGCCCCAAATGGGGTTGGAGCCAGAAGAACATAACTGTTGAGGAACTGATGGAAGAGACATCAGATCTGTTGTTAACACTGTAAAGGATATAAACACAGTTAGCATGTATGAACATAATCATCATGAACAGAGTTTGTAATTTTCGCAAAATAACTATAAAAATTGAACAGGCTTCCGGTAAGCACACAAATCCTGCTGAAATGCTTCCTGATGTCCTGAATCAGTTCTACCATGCAGACAGGATGTACTTATTTAAGTGCCAACTAAGATTAACTGTACCATCCAAAAACCTGCAAAGCAATTAATCAAACAAGTTGGCGGTTGGCTAAGTCTTGCTAAAAAAGTGATAGAGATAAAAAGATGCACTTCATGCAAAGCACAAATAAATTACTAATTCACAGTGCTGTTACTATTCCAAAATGTTGCAATTACTTCATGTTACTTAAGTAACATAAAAAATTAAGTTCTGAAACTGTTTATAGACTGAATGATTACTCTTAATATCGGCATACAAATTAAGTAAAATAGTTGACAAAACTTCTTATATAAAATATGTCAATTATCACTTTGTATTCTTATTAAAAACAAGAAAACAGGATTCAAGCTGGGTATTATTTGCTTAAACTAAGATTTAAGTTAAAGAGATGAAGCTTTGACAATGGTTTAATCAAAGAGAGCATCCAGTCCTGAATTTTTGGATTATGCAGTACATCATAAATCCACAGTGAGCTGTTATGGGTAACCCTTATGTATCTGAAGTTCAAATATTGTGCATAAGCAATCTAGTTCTAAGGGAGATTGCCAATAATGACAGCAATAGTGTGTGCAGACAAAGAATAAAAACAAGTTTGAGGAGTTGCATCTTAATGCAATATGCTCTTGGCATCTTTGTCATTACGACGACAACTGCCACTGTAGTCCTAAAAGTAAGCTGTCCACAAACACACACTCTTGTATACATGTTTGAGTAGAAACACAGGTAAACGAGAAACCAGTATTTTATTACTCATAATACTGTGTGAGCTCACAGTCAAACCAGTCTGTAAGTCTTTGAAAAGTTGCTGTCAAATACAATTTTTAAACAGCCACAGTGAAGTCACAGAGTGCTGGAATGGCATTCTCTTAAATATTCCTGCTATGCACCTGAAGTTAGAATCTGAGCACTGTCAGTGCTTCGTGTGTGTGATAAAAACAATACATACACACACATATATATATACATATATACACACACATATATAAAATTGGGTCCACTTCAAAATACTGAAAACACACAGGATACAAACACTTATTATATTCCAGCATAAGTACATACTGCAACAAATAAAACACAAACCATATTACTCTTCAAGTATAATTCCCCCCCCCCCCCCCCATCCTGAAAGCAGGGCTCACTGCGAAACCAAACAAGTGAAGGAACTCACCCATAGTGTCTCTTCAAATAGGAAGGTGGAGTCCAAGAGTCTTAGAGGGATCATAGAAAAAAACTGAGAACTCATTACAGACAACCAAGAACTGGGGCGAGTGTTAGGAGACGCCCTGATTTTTGCTACGAAAAGACCAACTCACGTAAAACTGTCTTACAAAAAAAAAAGGACAATGCTATTATTAACCATGCCCACACACACACACTATAGATTTTATATATATATATATATATATATATATATATATATATATATATATATATATACATATACACATACACACACACACATATATAAAATACACACACATACATAGATATATATATATATACACACACACACATATACATGTGTGTGTATATTATATATAAACACACACATATATATATGCACACATTTACATGTACAATACACTGAATTTCATGCACCCGATCTTCATCCACCGAAACTCCATTGAAACAAAGCAACAAACTGCCAAATTCCTTTCAGAGGGAAATGAACCACAACCACCATGGTGAAAGTACAGTTTTGTACCTACCATAAATGTAGATGTTAGAGTGCTAATACAGCTGCAGTAATCACAGATGGGGTTTTCTGCCGTCAGGCGGGTCCTCGGTCAGCCGAATTCCAAAGTCTAGGTCCGGCGTCGGTTGTTGTCGCTTTCTTTCCTGACGTCAGTGAGGCAGGTGTATATAAGACACAGCCAACGCCATTTTCTTCAGTCTTTCTTGCCCCAGATGTCAGGTGCCCCCAGAAGGAAGGCAATACATAAATTATATTTATACACATGCAATGCAATATAATCAAAAATCAGTAGTTGCAAGCAAATATACCATAGAAGGATAACCCAATCAGGTTGTATGAAGAGGGGTTAGGCCCTAGGCCTTTACCAAGAGGGGAAGGAGGGAGGGAAAACTGTACTGCAGCTGTATTAGCACTCGAACATCTACATTTATGGTAGGTACAAAACTGTACTATGTTCATCGTGCATACAGCTGCAGTAATCACAGATGGGTAGAATCCCAAAGCTACGCACAGGGTGGTAGGCACTAGGTGGAACTGAGCCAGAATGCCCTGCAACACAGCAGTGGCAAAGCCTGCTCTAGTTATGGAATATAAAGGCAGGTGGTAGTGTTTTGTGAAGGTATGCACAGAACTCCAAGTGGCTGCCTCCAAAATATCTTTGGTAGGAACTCCTCTGAGGAAGGCTGTAGAGGTAGCTGTGGCCCTGGTGGAGTGGGATCTGATGCCTGTAGGGACAGATTTTCCATGATAGGAGTAACAAAACCGTATGCAGTGGCCTATCCATTTTGAAATTGGCTTCCCTTGAGCTCCTACAGCATAGGACACAAAAAGTTGTTCTGATTTCCTGAAAGGCTTTGTTCTGTCCAAATAATAACGTAGATGTCTATGGATGTCTAAGGAGTGTAGCAGCCTTTCCCCTTTGTTTTGAGGGTTGGGGTAAAAGGTAGGTAAGTGTATGGCTTGATTTAAAGCTACCCTGGATACCACTTTAGGCATAAATGATGGGTTGGTTCGAAGGGAAACCCTGTCCTGATGGAAGATGAGAAAGGGCTGCACAGCCATGAGGGCTTGTAGTTCCGAAACCCTACGAGCTGAGGTAATGGCCAGAAGGAAGGCTGTTTTCCAGGACAAATATTGCAAATCTGTTGAGGCAGCTGGTTCAAAGGGAGGCAATGTTAATTTTTCTAGAATGTAATTAAGATCCCAGGCTGGCATTGGTTGTTTCCTTGGTGGTCTTATATTCTTAGCCCCTCTGAGGAACTGTCTTAAGAGTGGGTGAGAGAATAAGGGTGGATCAGTGTTGAATTCTGCAGAAATGGCTGAGGCATGGATTTTTATGGAGGAAAATGAAAGTCCACTGTTCAGCAGCTCAGCTAGATACTGTAATACCGAGGCAAATTCAGTTTTCTAGGGTCCTGGCCTTTTTCTCATTCCAAGAGCAAAACCGTTTCCATTTTGCGGAGTAAGCCTTTCTAGTAGATGGCCTTCTGGCCTCCAAAATGACATCCTGCACCTCTTTGGGGAGTAGGGTCTGCTGTGGTGTTAAGGAATTTTCCATGCAGCGAGATTGAGTGTTTTCAGCTGACTGTGAAGAGTTTTGTAGCTGTGCTGAGTCAGCAGAAGAGGCATTAGAGGTAGGGACCAGGGAGGAGTATGTGTTAGGCTCCTCAGGAGTGGGTACCAGTGTTGTCTTGGCCAGTCTGGAGCAATCAGTATCATCTTCGGTCTGTCTGCTCTTGCTTTCAAGAGTACCTTGGGCAGAAGAGGCAGAGGTGGGAAAGCGTAAACTGTCCATGCTGTCCAACTGAATGAAAGGGCGCCCACTCTCCAGGCCTTTGGATGAAAGGTCCTTGAACAGAACTTTTCCAATTGATGATTCCTGTGGGAGGCGAAGAGATCTATGTCTGGCCTCCCCCACGCTTGGATTATCTTTGCAAACACTTGAGGATGCAACTTCCATTCGTGTGGATCTGTCATATTTCTGCTTAGATTGTCTGCCAGTGTGTTTTCCAAACCTGGCAAGTACTGTGCCTGAAGTTCGATTTGCCATTCCAGAGCCAAGTTCCAAAGTGTCATGGCTAGTCTGCACAGGGGGTATGAATGTGTTCCTCCTTGTTTGTTTATGTACCACGTTACTGTGGTGTTGTCTGTTCTTATCAATAATTGTCCTGGATGCAGGAGGTTCTTGAAAGCTGTAATTGCATTTATCACTGCTAGCATTTCTTTCTGATTGATGTGAAGGTGCTTTTCCTTTTGGGACCATTTGCCCTGAATGCACCTGTCTGTCATGTGCGCCCCCCAGGCGTAATCTGAGGCATCTGTTGTGATGACTTGATTTGCTTGAGGCTTGCAGAATGGAAGACCTGTGTTTGTTTGACATGCTTGGGCCCACCATAGAAATTCCTTTTGCAAACATGGAATTATTGTTTCCAAACTGTGGCTTTTGTTGAGACCTTAGGTTTTTTAGGTACCATTGAAGTTTCCTCATATGCAACTTTGCACATGGGATTAAAAGAATGCAAGATGCCATGAAGCCCAGAGCCTGCAGGATTTTCCTTGTAGTAAGCCTGGTACAATTTGCTAGTATTTTGAAGTACTGAGTTAGTTGCCCCTGTTTTTCTGGCGTAAGATAGGCCATCTGGGTGTTTGTGTCCAAGTTGGCACCCAGGAAAGTTATTTTCTGAGATGGTGTTAGCCTGGATTTCTCTTTGTTGACTGTGTATCCCAGGGAATTCAGTAACCGTGTTACAGAAGCCAGATGTTCCAGAAGTATGTGCTTGCTGTCCGCTTGGATCAGGCAGTCGTCCAGATAAGGGTAAATTTGTATCCCTTGAAGTCTGCAGTAGGCAATTACTGATGCCAGGCATTTCGTGAATACTCTGGGCGCAGTAGATAAGCCAAAGGGCAATGCAGAGAATTGATAGTGAATTGAACCTGCAAGAAATCTGAGGTATCTTCTGCAGCTTTGTCTGATTGGGACATGCAGGTATGCCTCCTTGAGGTAGAATGTTACCAGCCAAAACTCCTTGCCCAGCATGGGAAGAAGCTGCTGTAATGTGAGCATCTTGAATTTTGGTACGAGTAAGAATGTGTTTAGGATGGATAAGTCCAAAAATGGGTCTCCAGTCGGTTCCTTTCCTTGGTACCAGAAATAGCCCGGAATAAAAATCTTGACCTTGTTCGTGAGTAGGTACCTCTTGAATAGCTTTCATGTCTATGAGCTTTGAAATTTGTAGTTGTGCCTCTGCCCTTTGATTGTGTGGCAGGTTTGGCATGCCTCTTATTTTTGGAAGAGTGTGAAAATGAAATCTGTAGCCTCTGTTTATAACGTCCAGGATCCATTTGTCTATTGTGTCAATATGCCAATTTCTTGTAAATAATGCCAGCTTTCCTCCCAAGGGTGCTGCCAGCTGAGACTTGCTTGGCATGGAAAGGAGGAAGTCATTGGGTTTGTTTCCTGTATTGTTTGTGCACTGTCTTCGCCACCTCTTGGTGCTGGAGTTTGCCATTGCCTGCCTCTATATGATCCTTGTGATTGTCCTCTGCCCCTTGTGCGCCTTTATCTACCTCTTTGGGGCTTGTCCGTGGCTGGAAAGGACCAGTTTTTAGAAGGCCAATTTCTGCTAAAACGTGGTGGTTGAACCTGTAGAAAAGCTGTGACAGTTTGCATAGATTTGGCTTTTTCTTCCATTTTCCGTAGTATCTCCTCAGCATTAGTACCAAATAGCACATCCTTTTGTAAGGGAGCATCTAGTAGTTTAGCTTTCACATGATCAGGCAAGATTTGTTCCCTAAGCCAGGCATGTCTACGAATGACTGATCCTGTAACAGCAGCTCTACTTGAGGCCTCTAGGGCATCATAGCCACATTGTAAGGTTTGTTTACCCACTTGTTCTGCACTATGCATCATATCCTGCAACTCCTTCAAATCTGGTTGTTCAGGTTGAGACATTTTATTTCTTAATTGTGATAACAGAAACTGCTGATATTTAAGCATATGAAACTGACAATTTAAGGCCCTCATGGCTAGAGTGGCAGAGGTATATACCTTTTTTCCCCACCTTTCTAAGGATCTTGACTCTCTTTCGGAAGGTAGTGGATTCTTAGCAGTAGAGGCCTTCATTCCCTTGGGGCCTTGAGAAATGGTTTCAGGGTCAGCATTATGGCTTTTGTAAAGAAATTGGTGGGAGTTAGGAACTCTGTAGTACCTATCAGGCTTGACTGGGGCAGGAGGCAGGGAATCCGGATTAAGGCAAGCCTCTGAATAAACATCAAGTATGTCCAAGACAGGAGGTATCGCCAGAGGTCTGTGTTGAGGTAACAAAAGAAATTCCCTAAGTCTTTTCTTGGAATCAGAAAAGTCTTGGCCTTCCCAATGGAAGTGTTCCCTCAAGGTGTACAAAGTTTCCCCAAAAGAAAAATCCTCTGGAGGAGATGCAGAAGGAATGGACTGCTCTGCATCAGAATCTTCAAAAGGGGTGTAAGAGTGTTCCTCTACATCAGAATGTTCTGAAAAAAATGGAGCGCTGATCAGAAGAGGGAGAATCTTCCTCCACTCTGGGTCTCTTCTCTGGAGGGGGTTGGGAACCCCTGATAAGAGTAATTAAATCCTCAGCCATTTTAAGCATCTGCTTTTTAGGCATGGGGCCTGGAGATGGGCCCTGTGCAACAGGCCTCTTGGGATGCCTGGCTGATTTGGACTTAGTAAAGGCCTTAATGGAAAAGGAAGATGAGGGTCCTAATGGTGTCCATGGGTGGAAGTGGACCTGTCCACATTAGGAGGCTCAACGCTCACAGTGGCTTCGGTGGTTGTAGTCTGGGTATGGGCCGAGGTACCTGCGGTCTCGGTTACAGAAGACACCACCAAAGAAGTGTCGTCGGTAGTCAGGGACTGCATAGGCGTCTCGAGAACCGGACCACGTGTAGCCGGTTTGGGCATGGTGTCGGTGGGGACCACAGACCTCGCGTGTCGGTCCTTGTCCTTGCGTTTTTTGGACAAAACGGTAGTCTGAGTCTCCGACGACATTTTATAGTCAAAGGCTTTACCAAAAAGGTGTTGGGCGAACTCCACCCGACGCTTAATAGTGCGTTTATTGAAAGTAGCGCAAAAGCGACAGCCCGAGATGTTGTGGTCTGGGCCGAAACAAGGTATGCAGAGGGAATGGAAATCCTTATGCGGTATTTGCTTCCCACAAGAAATACAATTGTTAACTTTTTCTGACATCGGTCTGAGGCAAGAAAAGTTTCCCCAACGGGGTACTTAGCTTTAAAGAAGACTTCGGTTTCCAATTTTTCGTAAATTCAGGAGCTGGCCGACCGGCACTTGCGAACTGCTTCTGCTTCGGGCACTGCGCGGCAAAAAAGTCTGAAGAAAATGGCGTCGGCTGTGTCTTATATACCCCTGCCTCACTGACGTCAGGAAAGAAAGCGACAACAACCGACGCCGGACCTAGACTTTGGAATTCGGCCGACCGAGGACCCGCCTGACGGCAGAAAACCCCATCTGTGATTACTGCAGCTGTATGCATGATGAACATCTGTGCCCTCTCCCCATGCAGTGTAATCTCAGAGTTGGTATATTTAAGTAAGGGGGGAAGCCCCTCACTTTAGTGGGCTGAGTTGCTTTGCTTTGTGTTTTGTTTGCATGGTTGCCAAGTGGTTCATTTCCCTATAAAAGGGATTAGTCAGTTCATTGTTTCGTTTAAATGGAGTTTTGGTAGATGAAGATCGGGTGAGTGAAATTTGGTGGATTGTACTTTCGTTCACTGAAAGAAGATCCATATATACATACACACACTATATATATATATATATATATATATATATATATATATATATATATATATATATGGATTCCATACATTTGGTCGAATTACACTTAGTCAAAAATGATGCCAGGCATTGCACTTGACTGAAAGCTCACTTGGTCGAAAATGGAATATAGCTCCTGCCCCACTGCAATGCAACTCTGGAGTGAGAATATTAAATAAGGGGGGTGTGGGGGGCACAGCCCCCACATACTTTTAATGTATTCACTATTATAAGAATGTATATCTATTAGAAATGCATTGATATATATATATATAGTAAAAACTATTGGCACAATGTAATTCAACCAAATGTATGCACACACACACACACACACACACAGACAAATGTTAAAAAAAAAAAAAAAAAAAAAAAAAAAAAAAAAACACCAGAGAAAGAAAAAAATAATACTGCAAATACAAACTTCTCTAACTATTGCGAAACAGAATGAAAAATGCTTTCATTCAGATTTAATTTCCAGAACTTATTCAGAAAAACATCCACAAATAACTCAAAGCATTTAAAAATGTAACATAACCTATCAAATAAGTAATAAAAATGACTCTACTTCCTAACTGTTCCATTTAAGGCAGATTTAATATTTAAATTGTCATTTAAAGCAGGAAGTGTATCAGCATTTAAAAACAACTGCCATCTTGGCTCCCTAAGTCCAAGGAAAGTATTTACATCTCCTACAAATTTATTAACACGCACTAAAACTAAAAATTAGTGAAATTAGAACAAATGGTACTATGTTTAGACAAGGAGTTCTTTGAGTCTTTGTTTTTAATAGCTAAACAATGTTCTTTGATGTGGTCTGACAATTTCCTAGTGGTGTTGCAGACATAAAACGAATGACAAGACTGACAAAAACTTAAATACACCACATTCGAAGTACTGCACTTAAACTACCCTCCAAAATTAACTACAAAAGTTACGATATTTAAAAGTAAAACTCTTACATATTACATACAGTACAATTTTCACACCTGTACATTCCAAAATTATTAGAATAATTACTTTTAAAAACAAATGCTGTAACACTGATGTTAGATGCAAATAAGGACTTGAAAGTTATGGTCTCAAAAATAGGGACTGTTACTCAATACCGAAGACAGTTCTTTGCTACCTTGAATAATAACACCAATTCCTGATAAAAAGTATACTTATACTAAACATATCTTGACTTATAGGTAAAGGAAAACTCAATTTTGTGTTGTAGGATTTACAAGACTTATTAACAAAGCCATATTTAAGATTATGACAATATTTAACATGTCTAAAATTTTATAATTTCTGACATGAAATTGTTTACTAATGCTTCAGGATAATGCCCAAGTACAAATAAACGTTATTTAACAAACACTGTCTCATCACTTATTACTCTTAACAGGTGAATAAACTGGCCCTTAACATTTGCTTTCATAAAATAAGGATGCTGACTGGTAAAAAAAAAAAAAAAAAAAAAAAAAAAAAAATTCAAGAAAATTATTTTTAAATGCATTTTTTTTGATAGACGTTAGACTGAAATTGAAAATTTTCAGTAACTATAAATAATTATAAGTCAAGAAATTGGTACAGTGGTATCTATACGAAATCAATAGTGTCTGCAAAATAGAAGTTATGTTCTTACCATAACGTTCCATGTTAGTTGTCTTCTTCTCGCCTTCTTCTTGCTGGATGGGTTCGGAGCCGACCTCGCCCGACTCGCCACTCTAAAAGCTCGAGAGTTGGTTCCACCGGCTCGAGGCTCCCCTTATATCCCACAATGCTAGGCGAGAGTTACCTCAGATCTCGTTTGTAAGCTAACCCCAGCTTATAACAGTAACAGTATAACTGTAAAACAGAATCCACCTCTAACAACAGGAAGAAAGAAGGGTGACCTACATCCTGAACCAGAAAATATGCATAATAGCATATGTCTAAGAAAGAGGTGGTAGAAAGAGAGGTCACAATCACAACTCCTCTAGGTCTGTCCAGGCCAGGGGAAGGAGGGTGGGGCAGAAGAAGAAGAAGAAGACAACTAACATGGAACGTTATGGTAAGAACATAACTTCTATATGTTAAGTTGTCTATCTCGCCTTCATTCTTGCTGGATGGGACCGCGTCCCTAGCACCTTGTCCCGGGTGGCCTAACGGAACAGACTCTTGAGAACAGTGGAACCAAAGTTAGCTCTATGCCTAGAAGCTAAATCCAACTTATAATGAGAAATAAAAGTGTGAGGAGTAGCCCAAGTAGCCGCTGCACAAATAGTGTCAATAGGCAGTCTGTCTTGGAAGGCTAAAGAAGTAGCCAAAGCTCTGGTGGAATGGGCTTTAGGTTTATTAGGCAATTTTTGTTGTCTAATTTCATATACCAGGGAAATCAAAGATGTTAGCCATCTGGATAATGATACCTTTGAAACTGAAAGTCCCTTTCTGCTTTCCGCATAGGAGACAAACAGCTGATCAGATTTTCTGAATTGTTTTGTTCTATCCAAGTAGTACCTCAATTGACGATGAACATCCAGGCAGTGTAATTTTTGTTCAGACCTATTGGAATACTCTGGAAAAAGACAGGGAGGTCAATGCTTTGGTTTAGATTTGATGTCGAGACCACCTTAGGCAAAAGGACGGGTTAGTTCGTAAGGATACTCTGTCCTTATGAAACAAAAGATAAGGAGGACGACAACTGAGTGCTTGAAGTTCTGAAACTCTTCTAGCTGATGTAATAGCTACCAGAAAGAGAGTTTTCCATGATAACAATTTCAAGGAACAGGAAGCTGCAGGTTCGAAAGGGGAAAGAATCAAAGAAGCAAGAACTAAATTTAGGTCCCAAGGAGAAGGAGGATTTCTTATAGGAGGTCTGAGAAGAAAAACTCCTTTCAAAAAGGCTTTGCAAAGTTTGTGGGACATTAGGGCAGATTCAGAAATACCCACATGGAAGTTAGAAATAGCTGCCAATTGAACCTTAAGTGTAGATGGAGATGAACCTGCATGGAAGAGTTCAGCTAGAAAATCAAGGACTAGTTGGATGGAAGCGGTGAAAGGATCTATGTCCTTTCCTTGTGCCCAATATGAGAAGCGTTTCCACTTACTCAAATAAATCTTTCGAGTGGAAGATTTATGGGAAGCTATCAATATATCTCTAACAGAGTGAGATAATTGAGGAAGCCTGGCTACGGTTGGAACTGGAGGAACCAAGCAGTGAGGTTCAGAGAGGGGAGGGAGCGATGAAACTGACCCGACTGATGGATCAAAAGATCTGGAACTAGGTCCAGATTCCACGGTCGCTCAAGAGAAAACGATGTAGAAAGGGGAACCACACTTGTCGAGGCCAGTAAGGAGCAATGAGGATCAAGGATGCCTTCTGAGCGATAGCTTTCTGAATTACTTGAGAGATCAGTGGGAAAGGGGGGAATGCATACAGAAGTCCCCGGGGCCAAACTTGGACTAGAGCGTCTCTGCTGGGTTGGCCTGGTAAAGGGAATAGAGTGAAATATTCTCTGCACTTGCTGTTTTGGGGAGTAGCAAAAAGATCGCAGCAAGGCTGACCCCACTTGAGAAAAATTTCTCTCAGTACAGAGTCTTTCAGAGACCACTCGTGAGGCATGAGTATAGCTCTGCTCAACTTGTCCGCAATGTGATTGGACTTCCCGGGGATGTGCGTTGCTATCAGAAAACGCTGAGAAGAAATCGCCCATTGCCACAGTCTGAGTGCTTCTCGACACAGGGGGTATGATCTGGTTCCGCCTTGTTTGTTGATGTACCACACTACAGACATATTGTCCGTCTGGATTGCAATTGTTCCCAAGGGAAGAGAGTCTTGAAGGGCTTGCAACGCTAAAAGCACTGCTCTCATCTCCAGAACATTTATGTGCAAGTGGCATTCGTTTGGTTGCCATGTGCCCTGGACTGTCCTGCCCTGATAATGCCCCCCCCACCCGATCAGGGAGGCATCCGTTGTCAGTGTAGCAACCGGAGGAGGTGGAACAAAGGGTCTTCCCAACAGGAGCTGGGGGGAAGACATCCACCACATGAGATGCTTTTTGCACGCCTGCGTGATCACAATGGTGCGAGACATTGGAAGTTCCTGGTATGACCATTGAGTAAAAAGCATCCACTGAAGGATCCGCATGTGGTATCTGGCTAATGGAAGGAGAGGTATGGCGCTGCCATGATTCCCAACACCTTTAGAACTAACCTGGCTTTGATTCTGTTGTTGTTGAGAAGGAGTGACACCAATTTGTGAATGTCTGATATCCTTTGGTGTGTTAGCCTTGCAGACATGTTTATAGTATCTAGATTTGCGCCTATGTAGGTAATAGTACGACAAGGCGACAAAACAGACTTTTCGCAATTTATTGAAATACCCAGTTTTTGACAAACGCGAAAAGTATAATCTCTGGCCATCAGAAGGAGATGCTTGGTGGGAGCTGTGAGGAGCCAGTCGTCCAAATATGGAAACACCTGGAATCCTTGTCGTCTCAGGTGAGAAGCTACCACTGCCATGCATTTGGTAAACACCGGGGCAGTGGTGAGACCAAAGGGCAGGGCCCTGAACTGAAAATGACTGGTTCCCAGCCTGAAGCGGAGGAATCTTCTGGAGCGTCTGTTCATTTTATGTGATAGCACGCATCCGAAGATCTATAGAGCACATCCAGTTTCCTTTGCCCAAAAGGGGAAGAATGGATTGCAGCGTGACCATCCGAAATCTTGTTTTCTTGACTGATTTGTTCAAGACACTGAGATCAATATCGGACTCCAGTCCCCTGTTTTCTTTGGAACTAAAAAGAACCTTGAGTAGATTACGGATCCTTGTTGGTCTGCTGGCACAGGCTGAATTGCTCGTTTGCAAGCAGTTTTGAAATTTCCAAAGCTGCTAGATCCCTTTGAGCGGGTGGAACATCTGGAAGGGATTTTTTGACTGATTTGGAAAGCGAAGAAAGGGGATAGAATAGCCTTCGAAATGATGGACTGTACCCATTTGTCTTGAGTCAGGGATAGCCAGGCTTCTGGGTACAGTGACAATCTTCCCGACTGCCTCGAAGATGGGCAGTCGGGCAACACCTCAGGGATGCTGAAAGGGCTTGTCAGGAAGGCTTCCCGATTGCCCTGGTTCTCGGACCCCCTGCCCCTAGGGCGTCTACCATTGTTATTCCCACCTCTGCCTTTGGTAGGAAAGCGACTCTGTCGTCAGGCGAAGTCCCTTGAGATTGTTTACGGAACCACATCTTTCCACCCTTCTGGCCTTTGGGGTAAGGCCTGGAAGGAGTCGAAAAATGGACTCCGACGGCAGAAAGGGTCTTGCCATCAGTCTCGCACCTAGTCAGGGTTTCTTTCACTTGAGGACCAAAGAGATGATCCATCAAAAGGGGAGTTCGTGAAAGACGTCTTGAAAGGGTCCGCAAAATTGCATAGCCGCATCCAGGCGTGCCTACGTAAGGCTACACCTGTCCCTGCGGCTCTGCTCGCTCCATCGGCCGCGTAAGAAAGGAGGCACATGGAGGAGTTGGATATGGAATTAAGGGTAGCCAGCTGCGTGTTCATCTTGTCTTGGAAACCCGCAGCTGTAGGATCGTTTAACATTTCACTCGCTTCCTTGATCAAGTCCCTTTGAAGACGAGTGAAATGGCACAGGTAGTTCAGCGAACGCATGGTAAATGTCGCTGAGGAGAACATCCGCTTCCTGTACCTATCCATGGACCTAGATTCCTTGTTAGGTGGATGGACAGGTACTGAAGGATCAGCCAGTTCCTTCTTTGTGGCAGCAGCTACCACCATAGCATCCACAGAAACTCCTTTTGATAAAAAATGCTTGTCTGCTGGAGCTGTGATGAACTTAGAGGGTCTCCTGGGAGTGGGGTCCACTGAATCAGGAGCCGTCCATGCCTTCTTAGCAACCACCTGCATGAGGGGGTCGAAGGGAGTGGGCACCCAGGAGGTGGAAGGACGAGAGCCAAACGCCTCAAGATACACAGATTCGTCCTCCGAAGGGTTGAGGGCTGGCCAATTTCCCCTCTGTTTCAGGATCTCCAGAATGTCTGCAAATGAGACATCTTCAGAAGGGGAACGGGGGGAGCCCTCAGAATCATCCAAATCTGTGTCTGACGTGATAGACTCAGGTGAGTCAATGTGTTTCCTCTTACACTTCCTCTTCCGAGGGGGCTCTTCTGCCAATTCAGGAGAGGCCTCGGAAGAGGATGAAATCCCCACAGGGGGCTCCTGAGGAGCTGGCTCTCTGCGGTCCGGGATGAGGGAGTGAGTCGACTTACCCTGAGGCAGCATAGAGGGAGGGGTGGACGGAGCCGACTGTGGAGTAGAGCCAGGCTCTAACACACTCCACATGACCTCGAATGCACCCCTGTCAGGCAGAGCCAGAGGTCCCGCTCGAAGAGCTAAGAACCCCCTCGGCACCGACAGTGATGGCTCCGAGGCCGATGTCGGAGCCGAACTCACCAGCGCAAGCCCGAGAGGGAGAGGGGTCGGACAAGGGTCCGATGCCACTCACCCCTCGGAGCCGACGAGTGAAGTCCGGCGCCGAGATTCTTCCAAAGAAGAAAACGGAGCCGACGACGGAGCCGAAGACAATTGTATCGGCTCCGGCGTAATCACAGTCTCGGTTCCGACGCGACCCGGCTCCGAACTCAAGAGAGTCGAAGGAGGAAAAAGTTGATGGACCGGAGCAGGCATCGACTGATGAGTCGGGCTCTGAAGCATCTGGGCTAGTGCCTCGGACTTAAGTAGTCGACTCACTACCCTCTGAAGGTCATGATCCGACAGCCTCGATGACCTAGAGGAGTGAGACCTTTGGCTCCGTTCAGACAGCAGGGGAGATCCTGGAGCCGAATGAACGGAGCCAAGAGATGGTGACCTGGACCTCTTCCTAGTTGTCGGCTCCGAAGGTCTGGTCGGAGCCGACACGGGAACCTCAATAACCTCGGGTCCGGCTGGAGCGAGGGAGCCACAGAAACTGTGGACTGAGACTTATCGGCTCCAGCCGGAGCCGATAAAGGCAAAGGTTGAGCAACCTGGGGTCTCGGCTCAGAAGCCGGAGCCGAAGACCTCGATGCCTTAGAGGGCTTCCTGTTGAAACTGACAGGGAATCCTCTGGCTTCAGTAAGCCTCTAAGAATTAATTTATTTTTCTTTCCTGCAGGACCCTGGGGCTGAAGCCATGGCACACAGCACAGGAGTCCTGCAGGTGCAAAGGCCCCAGACAATAGACACAAGAAGTGTGAGCGTCTGTCAGAGACATTTTCTGACAGCATGCATCACACTTCTTGAATCCGGAGACCTTTGCTTCTTTAGACATTTTTTTGACTGACAGGTGTACACAAACACGCACACAAACACACAAGTTATACCCTGTCAGGAAAACACAATAAAATTAGTAGTAATACTAGTATTTAAAACTACAATAAACTAGAATAAACTACAAAAAACACACACACTCCACTAGGGAAGGGAAGGCCTAAAGGCCCAATGGAAGAACCAAAGATTCTTGGAGAAAGAAACAGAAAATATTTAGGGTCGGGGATAAAGTTTTCTAATCTACACTAACTAAGTAAGAATATTAACTTAAAAGGGGTTTTGAAGAGTAATTTTTACAAGAAAAATAGCACTCACCAGGAACCGGTAGAAACAACCAACCTCGAAGCTGTAGCGGCAAACGAGATCTGAGGTAACTCTCGCCTAGCATTGTGGGATATAAGGGGAGCCTCGAGCCGGTGGAACCAACTCTCGAGCTTTTAGAGTGGCCGAGTCGGAGCCGAGGTCGGCTCCGAACCCATCCAGCAAGAATGAAGGCGAGATAGACAACTTAACATCATATATCGTCTATACAGCTCTTATATAAATTTGTCTTTTTAACTTGGTCAATAATTCAGTTTCCATGCACCAAGTGCAATATTGTGTAGGCTGGGGCCATTTTAGAGCTCACAGCTACACTTTTTGTTAATGGTAAACATCACATTTAAAAATATAAGAAAAATTGTTATCCAAAACAATCTCCATTAAGTCACAAAATGTTGGATTCTTTCCCTCACAAGAAAGGTATTTTTAGTTAAAAATTGTCTTGCAAATTCAAGTCCTTGTGTATGAGGCATACTGGTGTATAAAGAAGCTATATCTAAATATTTATCCAACCCAGTAACTTGATATTTAAACAATTTATCAAGGAACACCCAAGAATCCCTCAAATAAATCTTGGTTTGCTGCACAATAGGATTTAACCTGGCAAGTATGAAACGTGAAATATTCAGTTTTTGTTCTCTTAGAGGAAACAATATGCCTACAGGGTAGGTCTGACTTTATGCATCGTCAGGATCCCAAAGAGTTTTCCTAAAGCTGGCTGTTCTACCACCATAAAATTATACTCATGTATATTAATATGGTCTTGCTGAAATAAGTCAAATAAAAGTTCAGCGACAGACCTGAACTTTCTTATAAACATCATGTAGTGAACTCACCATCTTGTATGGACACTTGCATTTTAAATATATGAATAGTGTGATCCATTACTACAACCCCTGTTCCCTTATCGGCTTTAATTACCTTGATTTGTTGGTTGTTACTATGGTTGTGACTAAGTTGTTTAAGTGCTTCAATTTCATCTGAGGATAAATTGTACCATTTGAAGGTGTTTTTGTGTGCTAATAAATCTCTGATATAATGATCATGTATTTTTAGAAAAACTATAGTAAGAGTGTTGTGCAATGTAGGTTTATATGTACTTTTTTCTTCAAAACATTGTTTTCATTGAAATTAGAAACAGAAAGGCCATTTAAAATATACTTTAGGTTCAATTTCCTTAAATACAATCTAAACTCTAGCAATACATTAGTCAAATTAGCACGCTGGTATAAAGGTGAACTTTAGAGCACTCAGATGGCTTTCAGGAAAAGAATAAAAAAATAAAAAAATATAAAAAAAAGACAAGTTAAAATACAACAGTCAACTTTATAATCCTCCTTTAGTTGTTTTAACGGCGATTCCTGTCCCATTTCCATCCTCTCACTCTTCCTCAACCTCTCGCTTCTCTGCTGCTCCCTCTTGCGTTACCTCTTCCTACTAATAAAAAATCATTCATGGTAGTGTAGTTAAACACGCTTGCAAGGAACCCCTTGGCCAATGTATTACTGTTGTTGTTACTAACAGTGGTAACACTTACATCAGTATCAATATTATTTCCACTTGCTTCTAGCACAGGAAAATCATCCAAGGATGTAACAGAGTTGCTGACATTAACTGTTTGGCAATTAACAGGTCTAATGGGAATGGAATTAAAAACACGATGGCGGTTTTTGAGAATATATGCTTGTTTCAGCTTATACTGTGTTACGTTTCTTTGCAAGCTCTTGTTTTTCTTAGAAATGACAGTGGCAACACGTCTGGATTTAACGAAGGTGAAAAACAGACGCTTCAAAATAATAGAATTTAACACATTAATATCAGATTTCAAACTCTGCAGTTTGAAACAATTGTGTTCCACTAAAATCTTGAGAACTTTAATTCCTGCATCATTGTATATCCGACACAAATCATAATCAACATTACTGTCTTATCTACTCCATTTAGGAATTTGTAACATAACCCTAAAGGAACAATCTCGCTTTGAACACATCTTGTCGGATAAAAAAATATCAAGTTCACACTCTTGTATGACATCAACAATCTTTCAAGTTTACATATTAAAGACTTACAGTTGTTGATAATATTAACACATTCATACCACAACATCAAAAATTCCATCACTTAATTCCAAAAATGGTTTCCTTTTATTATTGGAATAAAGTCTGTTTCAGCCCCTGATGATGCCAACAAAGCAGTATCAAGATCAGTGTTTCCATTTCCATTACAATTAAACTCTTCCCTAGTTCTGGATAGGGAACCGCCAAAATGCTGCACCAAATCTTGTGCTCTAATTACCATATCAGCGAGCAACTGGAATGTGGAAGATAATTCAGGATATAGACTGTAAGTAGATAAATCGAATTCATATTAGAACGACGGAAACGCATTTCGTCGAATGCGTTTTCGTCGACAAATATAGGCCAAACAAGCAAAACAGCGGCTGTTCAGCGAATTCTTTCCCTGGGAAGAAGTCGCTTGACCGCTTCGTTGCTTTGCCTGTTCTGGAGTGTAGTGTGGTCCCTTTGTCTGGTATAGCTCCCAAGTGTGATTGTGCAACAGTTACTGACCTTAGGGTTAGGGTGCGGGTTAAGGTAAGTGCATATGTATGAAAGTGTTTACTGTTTTTTATTTTGCATTAGATGTATGGTTGAGTTGCGTGTGTGGGTGTGTGTTTTCAGCTGTTTACTTTTGTTTTGGGGGGTAGGATTAGGGTTAAGATAAGTGTGTTTGTGTTTGGAACTGTTTATGTAAATGTGCGAATGTTACTGACCTTAGGTGCAGGTTAAGTGCATATGTTTTAAAATGTTTACTTTTTTTTTTTCCGTTAGATGTATGACTGGGTACATGCATATGTGTATTTAGTTGTTTACTGGTTTTTGGGGGGGTATAATTAGGGTTAGGGTATGTGTATATGTGTTTACTGTTTTTTTTTTGGGGGGGGGGTTGGAACAGCGATTTCTTTCCTTAGGAAAGAAATTGCTGTTCTGTGGTTTCGACATTTTCAGTATCGACACACCGTTCGCTGTTTTCAGCATTCGGTGTTATAATATGAACCCGATAAATCCATAACATTTTGGCTTGCAATGCGAATATCAGCCTGGAAACGTTCAACCACAAAACACAAAGGAACGATAACTAGATTAAAAAAAACTGACAGAAAAGAACACTGCAAACACAAAAAAAAAACTTCCTGAACTATGGTGAAAGAAAAAGACAAAGACTAAAATTAGCGCTTTCCTTCAGATTTAATTTCCAGAACTACTTCAGAAAAGTATATCCAAAAAAATAACTCCAACATTATTTAAAATGTAGCATAACCTAATTATGTCACTTCCTAGGTATAACATTTTATGACACATTTAATATTTAAATTGTCATTTACACCAGAAATGAGTCACCATTTAAAAACAACTGCCATCCGAGTTCCCTAACTTAAAAAAAAATGCATTAACATCTCCTACCAATTCATTAACACATACCAAAACTAAAATTTTAAAGTTAGTGAAATATACATAGAGACACATGAATCTACTTTGTAATATCGAAATTCCAAAACACAGATACGAGAATCAAGAAAGTTAAAATGCCAAACCACGCAAGTATTCCTACAGCAAGTAAACACTTGCCCAATGTGGGGGGTCCCAGAGTTAGTAAATATAGTTAAGGGGGGTGGGGATTGGGCATAACCCCTCCACCTTGGTGGGTATTAGATAGTGCAGTATACTTTAATGTGGTGTTTGGCAAGTGTTTACTTGCCCTGGCATTTAAACTGTCATGTGTCTCATCTCTGTGTTTTGGTCTTTGGCATTTTGGAATTTCCATATTACGAAGCAGATTCACACACATTATACATATCTATATATCTATATAGATATATCTATATACACATATATATCTAGTACATCTGGGTCCACCTGACTTTACCAAAATTTCAGTTACCCAAAATTCAGAAAATCGAGATAACACCGAAATTCCACAACAATGAAGATCTAGATTACTGGAAGTCAGATTAACAAAACACCAGGTGTGCATATCACGCACCACTCAGAGCTTCTTAATGGAGACTGTGGTATACTGAGGATGGGGAAATTTACCCTTTTCCTCACTGTAGTGTGATCTCGGAGTTGGTACATATAATTTGCAGGGGGGGCTTGTTCCCCCCGCAATTTTGTTTTCTTTTGCTGCAGTTGTTATATGACTTTCAGTAATGTAAACATTTGGTGGTGTTGTCTCAATTGTCTGAATTTCGGTAAGTGAAATTATTCAATAAAGTCAAGTAGACCCATATATACGTATTTATATATATATATATATATATATATATATATATATATATATATATATATATATATATATATATATATATATATATATATATATATATATATATACACGTACATATATATATATATATACACGTACATATATATATATATATATATATATATATATATATATATATATATATATATATATATATATATACACACACACACACACACACACACAAATATATACCCATAAATATATATATATAAAAATATGTATATATGGGTCTACTTGACTTTATTGAATAATTTCACTTACCTGAAATTCAGATGATTGAGGCAACACCGAATGTTTACATTACTGAAAGTCATATACCAACTGCAGCAAAAGAAAACAAAAATCTACCCTTCTTTACCTTTTTTCTGGGGGGGGGGGGGGGGCAAGCCCCCCCTGCAAATTATATGTACCAACTCCGAGCATTAAAATCTGTGTTGGTTACATTTCTAGTAATCATTTTAATCTGAGTTCCTGGCTACTGAGACTTGTCTGCATATATCAACTGGACACAAGCTGATTTAAGTATACTTTTCTCTGCACTTATTTAAGATTTGAGTCATTAAATATTGTGTTTCTTTGATTCAGTAAATATTGTGTCTCTCTATCTGCAGTTAGTTCCATACCCCCCTCCCTGTTTCCTCTTTTGATATTAATCTTGGTGGCTTTGCAATTGCCTGCCCCTGCTGTAAACATGTTTTTGCACAGTCCTCCAGGACCCATCTCAGTTGCTCACTCAACTGAGTACAGTGAGATCATATTTTGATTTCAAATACTCCTATGAGTCCCATCTCCTCTGCGGTGTACAGAGAGAGCACTTGGGAAGGACATTCTCCTATAGTATATCTTAATCTGCTCCGTTTCCTCCCTCTCCAAAAAAAAAAATTGCACTTCATCTGCTTTACTGTATTTGTGTTTCTTCCTACTTCGTTACCTTATTTTGCTTTTGCCTCTTCTTAAAAGTACAAAACTGAATTTATTCTTCTGCCTTTATTACTGCTTGTTAGTAGCCTGATTAAATTGTAACTGTTATTCTAAGGGCCTTGATTTAAGCACTTGGGCTTCAAACCAGTTGTTTTACATTAAGAAGGTTTGTGGTCTGCACTGTTGTGGCAGGACAGGTAGCGTACATCCTTCTAAGTTGGGAACTGCTGACTGAAGGCTCAGTGTCTGTTATTCTAAAAGTGTATTAGTTCTGGGTAAAGCACTTGAGCTTACACATATATATATATACACACACACACATATATACATATATATATATATATATATATATATATATATATATATTAAAATAACCAAATGAAGAAAACCACAGTAGGACACAACGCTCCTGTGCTCAAAAATAAAGTGATAAATAAAT